>NW_027069747.1:0-139158 GCF_002906115.3 Quercus suber
CCAAACAATTACATTGTCGTCTCAGCCTTAGTCTAAATTGGTGGATTTTGGGCTTTACTTTGTGGGGCCTAGTCTGGTCATTATATTTTTGTTGTCTTGCAGATTTCAAAGGCTAAATTTTGTAGATTTTAGGGCTCGGCTTTGTGGGTCCAAATTGGACCAAATTTACAAGTTGATTTCCATGGGCTGTATATATGGGTTTTGGTCTTGAATTGCTGGCATAAAATTTCGGGCTTCAATTGATTTGTTAAAATGCCCTTAAAGCCAGTCATACCAAGTTACCGACACCAACGATGTTCTAAGATTATGGTGTTTTGCCTTACATCCGGCAGTTTCTCTACATTTTTTCCAACAATTATATTTTCTCAATAGCTTTTTTTTAAGGGTCATATTTTTCAAATGGTAATATTTCTTAATAGTCATATCTTTCAAAAGGACTTGATAAATTTCAACATTAACATAGATTTGATAAATTTCAAATTACATCGAATTTTACCTATAGAAGTCTAACATAAATGAACAGAAATTTCAAATTACAATAAAAACCGAAGACATAAAAATTAATGCGAGCATAAAACTTAAAATTAGATGATCCTATGACTCGCAATATCGTTACCACAAGTGCTCAAAGAGATCTGATTGGAGTTTAGAATGAGTTTCTCTATTTCTAATTTTTTTCATGGGCTGCAATGAACACCGCAAATTGAATAAATTCTTTTGTAGGCTCATGGGACACTGTTGTAGGGATGCTTTAAGGCACGTTTTCATAATCAAAGTCTTCTACTCCATTAGCATCACCTTCATCTTCAATTATCATGATATGCAATATTATGCATGCCTTCATAATGTAATCAAGAGTCTCTATTCTCCAAATGCACGCTATACATCCTTCCTTATTGACTCCTGAGTTGTAGCAAAAAGACTTCTCTTTCTACCTTGTGGAGCTAGAAACCACGATGTGATGTTGATGCCCTCTCTCTTTTTAATCGTTCTTCTTCCAATGCAAGAAGTGCAATTATTTCAAAATCATCATCGGAATCAAAGACATTTAGAAGCATATTATGTGCATAATTTGTATTACGGCCCACGGAAAAAAATTTCCCCAGTTACTGCCACAAAAAAAAAACACAATTATTGCATCGTGTGTGAATAATTCACATATTGATACTTAAAAAACCATGCAATATTCATGTATTAGATGTTATGTTTAGGATAGATTATACATTTAGAGAAGGCATATGCCATTCTTTGGTCAATAAATTTTGCAAAAAGAATTCCTAGTTTGTTGAAACATGTCTTGGTGCATTAGATGNGAAAACTTTTTTATGGCTTAAATCTTTCTCCTAAAATCTGCCCCAAATGTTGAGGTCCTCTTTCCTATAGTCATTAAAAGATTTCCTATACATGGAGAAAATTTGATGTATTTGTTGGACATTAGTATTCGATAGCTTTAAACAATGAAAACTACTGAAATCTTTAAAAATAGAAATCTGATTTTGATTTCCTCGAAAATCAGGTAACCAGATTGACCAAAGACTACAAAAAAAACTATTCATCTAGCCATTTTTGTTGTCAGGTAACTAAAAATGGCTGAAAATCATTTGTTGACTAAATAATGATGGACCTTGTAGGCCCTTGTTGACTAAATAAAGATTATTATTCCAAATGAAATTTATATTCTGTATACCAAACATACCCTAACTTCTGTGTCCCTGAACTGTGTGAAAGCAAAAAAAAAAAAAAAAAAAAAGAAAAAGAAAAAGAAAAACTGAAAACGCAACATTGAAAACGCTGTATCCAAACAATTACATTGTCGTCTCAGCCTTAGTCTAAATTGGTGGATTTTGGGCTTTACTTTGTGGGGCCTAGTCTGGTCATTATATTTTTGTTGTCTTGCAGATTTCAAAGGCTAAATTTTGTAGATTTTAGGGCTCGGCTTTGTGGGTCCAAATTGGACCAAATTTACAAGTTGATTTCCATGGGCTGTATATATGGGTTTTGGTCTTGAATTGCTGGCATAAAATTTCGGGCTTCAATTGATTTGTTAAAATGCCCTTAAAGCCAGTCATACCAAGTTACCGACACCAACGATGTTCTAAGATTATGGTGTTTTGCCTTACATCCGGCAGTTTCTCTACATTTTTTCCAACAATTATATTTTCTCAATAGCTTTTTTTTAAGGGTCATATTTTTCAAATGGTAATATTTCTTAATAGTCATATCTTTCAAAAGGACTTGATAAATTTCAACATTAACATAGATTTGATAAATTTCAAATTACATCGAATTTTACCTATAGAAGTCTAACATAAATGAACAGAAATTTCAAATTACAATAAAAACCGAAGACATAAAAATTAATGCGAGCATAAAACTTAAAATTAGATGATCCTATGACTCGCAATATCGTTACCACAAGTGCTCAAAGAGATCTGATTGGAGTTTAGAATGAGTTTCTCTATTTCTAATTTTTTTCATGGGCTGCAATGAACACCGCAAATTGAATAAATTCTTTTGTAGGCTCATGGGACACTGTTGTAGGGATGCTTTAAGGCACGTTTTCATAATCAAAGTCTTCTACTCCATTAGCATCACCTTCATCTTCAATTATCATGATATGCAATATTATGCATGCCTTCATAATGTAATCAAGAGTCTCTATTCTCCAAATGCACGCTATACATCCTTCCTTATTGACTCCTGAGTTGTAGCAAAAAGACTTCTCTTTCTACCTTGTGGAGCTAGAAACCACGATGTGATGTTGATGCCCTCTCTCTTTTTAATCGTTCTTCTTCCAATGCAAGAAGTGCAATTATTTCAAAATCATCATCGGAATCAAAGACATTTAGAAGCATATTATGTGCATAATTTGTATTACGGCCCACGGAAAAAAATTTCCCCAGTTACTGCCACAAAAAAAAAACACAATTATTGCATCGTGTGTGAATAATTCACATATTGATACTTAAAAAACCATGCAATATTCATGTATTAGATGTTATGTTTAGGATAGATTATACATTTAGAGAAGGCATATGCCATTCTTTGGTCAATAAATTTTGCAAAAAGAATTCCTAGTTTGTTGAAACATGTCTTGGTGCATTAGATGTGTGCTAAACCAACATCCACCAATTAGCAACTAGGAGCTTAGTAAATATAATATGATCATTTGAATTTGGAAATATTAAAAAAATGCATATTGTTGACACTCTATTTTGCAATCTGCATTTAACATCACATGAAGGGTAAAAGGATAATTTCACATTGGAAATATGCATTTTGATTCTAGTCACTAGGAGCTTAGTAACTAACCTCCACCAATTAGCAACTAGGAGTTTAGTAAATATAATATGATCATTTGAATTTGGAAACATTAAAAAAATGCATATTGTTGACATCCTATTTTGCAATCTACATTTAACCTCATATGGAGGGTAAAAGGGTAATTTTGCCTTGGAAATATGCATCTTGATTCTAGTCACAAGATCCTTAATTTCATTTCATCAAAATGATCTTGATGTTGTAACGATCAAATCGAATAGTCATAAGCCCTAATTAGATCATCAGATTGAAAGTTATCATTAAATCAAGTTTTAATGGCCGAGATGCACTATCACAAATTGAGTCTGACTATATGTGATTATAAACAATTGATTCCAATTGGTTATAATTATAATCAATTTGAGATTAATGATGTGTCATAATTTGATTGGTTAGGACTACATTTTATGGTAAGGTTGCACACATCTAATTAATTAGATAGTTAAAAATTAATTATTCAAAGAGTAATTTGTGCAATTATCTTTTAATTAGAGTAAATTTGGAATTAATTAAGTTTGAAATGGGAGTCATTGGAGCTTATTAATGTTAATTGGGAGCTAATTTAGGACTTATTAATGTTAATTGTGCTGAAATTATTTTCTAACAAATGACCTTTGCTCACCATTTCGTTGATATCTCTCATAATATTTTGAATCTGTAGACGAGGTTAATTTTCCTAGAAACTAGATATCTAGGGCTTCAATTTGAGCACAATAACAAGACAATTCCACTTAGAATTGAGTAAGATATGATTTTTTGAAGTTAGCTCTACAGGCTATTATAATAGCTACGAGAAAACCAAATTTTGCTTACTTTTCACTCCCACCAATCTCTACATTTAATGTACTGGATTTCTTCAAATGCTAAAATAAGGTATAGGTTCATGATTCTTTGTCAACCTTCATTAAATGACCTTCCATTCATATTTTTTCCACCACTACTATATAAACCCCCCATCTCTTCCATTCCAACGCAAAAAACCACACTCTCTTCTCCTCTCTTGAGTTCTAGTGAAGTAAAGTAGTCTTGTCATATCTTAGTATTGAGTGAGACTTACTCTCCTTCTCCTAACTCTTCTTTTCCTCCACCCTTAGGACCTCTACCAAGAGTCTCCTCTTCCATCATATGGATCTTGCATGAATGTATAATCTATTTCCTTAACTTGTTTTTTTTATGTTACCATGATGAGAATTTAGGATTAAAACATGATAGTAATTATTTAAATTCCCTTGAATATGTTTGGATGTTCTTAAATATTCTTATGTGTTCTTCACATGTTCTTAGTTGTTCATCACATATTCATGCATAACACTAGTTTTGATCTTAAATCCACATCAAAAACATGAAAAGATGTTTGTTTAATAATTCTTTCAAATCCTTAAATCTAGAATATCACCATCCATACACATTCGCTAGAATTTATTTTTCAATCCAAATGAAAAGTTTAATAAATTGAATTAGGGTTTATTACATGCACACATATTAAATTCAACATGCAAATTAATTGATAAGATATTGGATGATGTGATATGAATGTTAGTCACTATAGTCTAGAAAACCGGTTTCATTGAGCAAGGTGGGTGCCTAACACCTTCCCACCTTATAATATAGCCTCCGAACTTAAATTAAGAGTTGATAGATCAATGTATATCCTTGTAATTTTCAATTTTTAGATTGTAACTAGAAAACAAAATCATGTACTTTATCTTAGATTGTATCTAAGACCAAAGCCATGTAATTTTTCTATTATCAATGTAAATTCAATTTCAAATTAATAAAATGAGAAATTTTCAATTTTGGTTTTCTTATTTATTCCAATAATTAATTAAGTATCGACTCCATTGTAAAACCCTTAAACTAAAGGGGAAATATAATCAGTCGAACCTCCATATTGAGAGGCAATAACACGACTCCCATTAGCGTGGGTTTGGCCAACACACCTAAAAATGGGCCGAGGGTGCGGTCTCTCACAATATTAAAATGGCTCTATCTATTTTCCTTAACAAAATATTCCATACTTACCACAAAAGCAATATCAACATGATATTTCTATCAAAATGCATATTAAATGTTCTGTATTTCAATTTCTTTATCAGTGATTCTTCCTTGACATGGTGCTTTGTTTTGGTTGTGTTGCATAGCATACTAACTATTTTTTAAACACACTGATTTTGCTAACGTATTTACCATCGCTATAGTGCTATGGCTATAGCCCTAGTTAGTCTCACTTGGGAGATTAAAGGATAACCAAATTGTGCCCAAAAGCAGGTTACTTTTGCTTCACAATATGCTAAAAATATAATTGGATTTGTATATTAATGAGGGAAGGCCTTAAGTCGAACAGTTGGCATGCAAAAATAGAGATGAGGCCAAAAAATTTATTAAAAAAAAAAAGAAACTATAAGGGAATCAAATTAGCTTATTGACTCTAATAAGATTAATTAAATAGCTATAGATGAGATCAAGAAATAGAGTGAAAGAGAAAAACATAAATTAGAGATATAGAGAAAAAACCCATAAATCCAAAACTAAATCAAGATAATAGTAATAGCAAATCATGTAAAACCACCAAATCTAGTATAAGGCAATATATTCAAACTTTATGCAAAAAAGCCATGAAATCAAATTTTGGGTACCAATTTTCGTTGTTGACTAATATTTTCAGATTTCCGTTCTTCCTCACAGGTGGTTGAGCCACGGTTTGGGGTTCAGAAAATCTGGGGTTTTGTGAGAGAGAGCTGCATCGATTTTGTACTTCCCCGTTATTTTTTGATGAGAAGGAAAGAGAGATTTTTTTCTAAAGAGAAGAGAGAGAGAGAGAGAGAGAGAGTGCAGAGAAAAGTATTGTAGCAAATCTAAAAAAATATATAAAGATAGAGAAGCTGTTAGAGTGAGTTTTTGGTGTGTTTGCTCTCCAAAATTGGGTTTAGAGAACCTATTGGAGATGCTCTTAGTCTCGACACTGTTTGGTTTCACCAATTTTCATTACTCATTACTTTATTTCCATTACCCATTACTCAAATTTGGTGAATCCCACACCTAAAATGTGTGTTTGGCCAAGTTTTATTTTCAATTTTCATCACCCATAACTTAACAAAATGAGTAATGAGTAAGTGAAAATGAAAACAACATTTCTATGTTTTTGAGTGATGAAAATAGAATTATGATGGCAAATTTGCACTCAATTTGTGGGGCCCATGGTCTGTGAGTTGTCTAATCCTTGCCAACCCAAATTACTCCCCTAACAGCTTTCTTCTCTCTCATACTAGACTATTTGTTTTCTTTGTTCTTAGTTTTCTTTCTTCCTCTTCTCTTCCCAAGCTGCTCTTTTCTTTCTTTCTTCTTCACATTGGTTTCTCCACTCTCGTCACTTTTTTTTTTCTTTTCCTTTTCATGTTGGGTTTTTGGGCTTGGTTTCTCTTTTCTTTTCTTATTTTCTTTCTTTCTTGTTCTCTCTCTTTTTTTCCCTCTCTTCTTTCTTTCTTAGCATCTTCTCTTTCTAGACTTGTAATTTAATGTTTAGAGTTTATGGGTTTTATGGGATAATTTGTTGTGGAGTTGAAGGTATTGGTGGTGTGAATGGATTTGCTATGGTGGATGGGTTTGATTTTTTATGATTTTTGTGGCGGTGGATGGAGACAACGATGGTGGATTGGGTTTTTGAGAGTTGTGATTGTTTGATTTGTAGGTTGTTAGTGGTGTAGGAGGCGAGGTAGCTGGGGTTTTTTGGTTGGGTGCTGGGTTTGAGATTTTTGCAATACAACAATGATGATATCCAATTGGGTTAGCTTTTAAAAATTTTATTTCTTACTACTTCTGGTTTGTTGTTTTGTTCTCTACTTTAGGCTATCTGATGACTTGTGAAGAGAAAAAATTGAAGAGAAAGAAGAGAAAGAAGAGAGTGAGAGGAATAAAATTGAAAAAAGGGAAGAGAGAGAGAGAGAGAGAAGTCATGTGAGTAAGGAAAGAGAACCGTTTTGACATTAGTCAACACGTGGGCTCCACTAATTTCAGTAAAATTTAAGTCTTTTAGCTGAGAACTTCACTCGAGAATAAGAGCCAAACATAATAGGAATAGATTTAAGAGAAAAATAGAGATAAAGATATGAGATATGGGTTCAAGGAAGTCGACATCGTATTGGTATTGGCCGTACTAGGGAAATATACTATACCAGCCATTAAATCGGTACCTGTACTCCTCCAAAACGTATTGGAAAAAAAATACCGAATTGTATTGGCCTGTATTGGCTCGTACTGGCTGATATTGGCGTTTCAGCCTGTACAATAAAAACAAATAAAAAATTAATTTTTTTTATATTTAATCTATATATTTATTAATGTACTTAAGTTAATGTGTAGGCTTATAAAATATGTAGATTTTAAATTTTATGTTGACAAACATAAAAATTAATAAATTCGTACTTACATAAATAATACAAATATATATCTATGTATAGAAATATATAAATAGCGGCAATCTTGAAACGGTACACCGATATTAACCAGTACCAAAATATTTTGTCCCTTTGGTCAAGCTAAAACAGTATCTTGTATGAAATTGACTCTCTTTCTTGGGTTAGAGTTTTAAGTGATGAGAAATGAATATTGAGACTGAGTTTTGAGTCATTTTCAAACTAAACACGGCCTAAATTTTGTAGGTTTTGGGGCTTGGCTATGTGGGTCCAAATTGGACCAAATTTATAAGTTGATTTCCATGGGCAGTATATATGGGTTTGGGGTTTAAATTGCTGGCACAGGCTTGTAGGTCTCAGGGCTTTATTTTGATTTGTTAAAATGCCCTTAAGCCAGTCATACCAAGTTACCAACTCTAACGATGTTCTAAGAATATAATCTCTTGAGTCTTTGACTCTTTTTATAGACTTCCTTTTCTAATCTTGGCAAAAACGTGATCAAACGTAAATTCTAGAGTCATATTTGAACTAGGAAATCGAAAAATGAAACTAATTATTTCGTGGTCTTTTGTCTAGAACAAATTCGTTCAACAATTTGATTATGTACTAGTTTTTGCAATTTGTGTGTGCTTCCTTCGTGCTAACAGAATTTGATAGAAATGTTATGTTACCCCCACCCCTTTGTTTGTTTGATAAAAAACTGATTATACCACCATAGGAACCTCACTTTCACAGTTTCACATAAGGATAAACACAGGCCAATTATTATATATAAACTGTGTTATCACACAACAAGCCCATAATAGTGTCAGCAATAAAAATCAGCTTCGTTCCATTGGTCCCTTCTCCTTCACATGCTGAGTAAAGCCCATTTCTGATCAGTGCGATATTTAGTCCCTGACCTGGTCCTGTTACATGCTATTATTACCAGGCCACTGAAACTGAGGCACCATTTTGTTTTGGTCTTTCTACATTTTCTGGAAGCCCACTAAACCAGCAAGATAACAATTGAAAATTACTATTTTCTTTTCATGTTTCCCTGGTAAAAGTAAATTTTCATCTCAAATCTCAAATCTTTTTTTTTTTTGGTGGAATTTCATCTCAAATCTTGGATAACTGTTTGAAGTTGTATGGTTTTATGACGAATGACCATCATAAACTGGCCTGAAAACAAATACTTTAGACATTGGGTCTGGTACCCCTTTTTATTAGCAAATTAAATAAACACGGAAAACATATTATTTTATTTCACTTTTAAACCATATGCCCCAAAATTTTGGTTTTTCATTTTGGTCTGGCAATCCCTAAACTCAAACTTCTTAGAATTAAAATATATATATATTTCACTAAAATTAGGCTTGATGATGTGGTAGTCACTCGTTGGAATTTTTTTTCTTCCCCTCCCCCTACGACCATACTTATAAAAATATGTATAATATTAATAATATGGTTCCCACAGATTTTTTTTTTTTTTGCCTCTCCAATTTCCTCAACTAGATTAGCGCTTTTGACTTGAGTTGTATGTCTGCTTTCTCCAATAGGAAAAAAGGATTTTATGTCACCATTACACATTTAATGACATTCACATGGGGGTTAATACTAATAGAATGTTTGATTTGTCACAATCCTAATATCTAAAAGTCTCATTGCATAAATTGAGAGTTTAACAACCAAATTAATACGCACATCAAAGTGTAAGAGTGACGTTCCTAAAATTATATCCATCTATTTTGAAATGAGTTGATTGAATTTCGCCATATCATCAATAACTTAATTAGATACCAAAATGGTAATAATCAACATTTACATGGCAAAATTCAATTCACTCATTTTAAAATGGATGAGGGAATTTTAAGAACTTCATAGTTGTTGAGGACAAATTTTTCACACCACATGACTTCATTTCATTGACGACCCACATCACGTCAACACTATCATGCATTTTTGGGAAAATCTCTTTTAAAGCCCAAAAAAGTTCATATTCACAAAATGATGCCGAAGCCCATGGTCCAAAACTAATGGCGATACAATCTCATCGAAGCCCATAGTTCGAGCTCATGGCACAACATTTCATTTTCGGCTCATGATCCAAGCTCATGAGTCTCATTGTGGGAATTTTGGGAGTCGTGGTTTGGAGGGTCAAGAAGTATGTTCAGTAAAACTCCAGTGGTTCAAAATTGATAAAGGAAAGCATGTTACTTGGCATGTCTTCCCCAATTCCTTGAACTTTGACAGGTCAGTGTGCAATAGATAACATTTGGTAAGTCTCTCATATCACATAATACTTAAAATGATGAAACTCCCCATGCTTTTTACATAAAAATTAATGTTCATCATATAATATAAGTTTAAAAATTTAATTATAGTATTTCATATAAATTATATTATTATCATCTAAATCAATTCCAAACACTTAGCTAAATATATATTAGTATCTCATATCTAGCATTAAATACTCTCTTTATTTTCCAAGATTTGGTTAAAATACAAAAAGACTATAATTACATCTCTAAAACTTCATCAAATATCAATTAACTAGTCTATTACTTACCAAAATTATACATGGACTAAACATATAATTTTTCCAAGAGATGAAACTTAGCCAAAAATACCAAAAAAGGCTCCAGCAAAAGCTGCAACAGCTTCTGCACAAGCTGAAACAACTCCAACGGAAGCTACAGAAGCTTAAGCAGGTTGACACATGTCCTAAAATGATGTCATTTACCTATTAATGCACAATCCCAGCAGCTTGCTGTCATACCCGAAAACAAGAGAATCCCATAAAGATTATCTTGCATTTTTTAACCAAATCATGAATTTAATGCCAAGTATTGTCCTTCAAGCAAAAGATGTCATTAGCCAGTTGTGACAGCTGCGATTAACAGCGGTTACAACTATAAAATCTGCCTTGAAGTCTCTATCTTTCTTATTTTCGCTAAAAAACAAAATTCCTCTAATGAAACTGATATGGAAGAATTATAGCAGGTACCATGAGCTTAACCTGTCAGCTCCTGCTTTGGCTGACGGGTCAATCACGACGGACGTTATGGGCTAACGTAACGAAAGAAGGCATGCTGACGGGAGCAAGACAAACCGATGGGCTGAAGGCTCCAGGTCTAACCGACAGCAATTTGAAGCTCTTGGGCTACTCAGTGTAGCAAGAAGCTGACGCCAACTTGGCTGAAGGGGAGAATGCAAGCTGACGGTTTCAAGGCCGACGGTTCTATGAAAACCATGGCTTGGTCACCACGCATGGGTGATAGGGAAGTTGCTTGTATTCCACGCCCAGTATCAGAGTCCTATAAGGAAAGGATCCTGCAATCTACGCTAATGAGGAGTCCTATAAGGAAAAGACTTCTGCTCCAAGGAAAAAGGTCAATCCTCGACTACTATAAAAGCCCCAATACCCTCACAAATCAAGGTACGCATAATTAACCCCTCTTTAGCACTCTAGAGTTGAAAGAAGTTCTAACTTAACCTTCGGAGGGTATTTGGCCGGCACCACATTGGTGCTCTCTGTTAGGTCTTCTCTTTTTTGTTGTGCAGGTGTCGTTTTGAGCGTACAAGCATTGTGCAACTCACTAGTGAGATTTCCGGCATCATCAGTTGGCGCCGTCTGTGGGAAAACGCAACGACGTCGTAATTAAGCCATACTATCGTTTCCTGGACTAAAGGGTTGCATGGTACTCACTCGCTCAATGATGACTACTAATGACGTACAAGGAGAGGAACAACCCACGACTGCCCTCGAGAGACAAGTTCGGACCCTCAGTGCCGCCGTGGAGCGCCTCACCAAACAGAACCTCGACTTGGAGGAACAGCTACGCCAGAAGAATGAAGCACTAAATGACCGACCAGAAGATCAGGAAGGAACTAGCGCTCCAAATAGGAATCAGGAGAGACCTGAGGGTAGTCACGCCCCAAGCAGGCTGGAGAGACAGCACGTGAACATGCCATCCCTCACGGATGCGACTCCACCCCATATTGCCGCCAAGATGCAGGCAATGAGGGAACAGATGGAGGTCATGATGAACGCCTTCAAGGGGCGAGTCTCCAGTGATCTTGACAATCTGGTCAATCGTACCGATTCGCCCTTCACTGTGGCC
Source organism: Quercus suber (assembly GCF_002906115.3). Lineage (NCBI taxonomy): Eukaryota > Viridiplantae > Streptophyta > Magnoliopsida > Fagales > Fagaceae > Quercus > Quercus suber. The sequence continues at coordinate 11,840 of NW_027069747.1, forward strand.
GTGAACTCCTTCCCCCTGCCCCACAAGTTCCGCATGCCGAATATAGATAGCTATGACGGGGTGAAGGATCCTCTGGATCACCTGGAAACTTTCAAAACCCTGATGCATCTTCAGGGGGTAGCAGATGAGATTATGTGCAGGGCCTTCCCCACAACACTCAAAGGCCCCGCAAGGATATGGTTCAGTCGGCTGACGCCCAACTCTATCAACACCTTCAAGGAGCTAAGCGCCCAATTCACTACACACTTCATTGGGGGACATAGGTATAAGAAGTCCACGGCATGCCTGATGAGTATCAAACAGAGAGAAGACGAGACGTTACGATCTTACATAACACGCTTCAATAAGGAAGCGCTATCGGTTGACGAAGCCGACGACAAAGTACTTGTAGCGGCCTTCACAAATGGGTTGCGGAAGGGCAAGTTTTTGTTCTCCCTATACAAAAACGACCAGAAGACCATGTCGGAAGTACTTTACAGGGCTACTAAGTATATGAATGCTGAGGACGCGTTGCAGGCCCGAGAAGAGAAGCCGAGAAAAAGGGAAAGGCAGGAAGATGCACGACCAGATCAAGGGAGAAAGAGGCCCAGAACGGGAGACCGAAGAGACGAAAGGCGTTCTAAACCTCCGGGAGGGAGATTCACAAGCTTCACCCCGCTGACCGCCACAATAGATCAAGTCCTAATGCAAATTAAGGATGAAGGGGCTCTGACCTTTCCCGGAAAGCTGAAGGGGGATCCTAACAGTCGTTCCAGAGACAAGTACTGCCGCTTTCACCGAGATCACGGCCATGACACAGCCGACTGTTACGACTTGAAGCAGCAAATCGAAGCCCTTATAAGGCAAGGGAAACTGCTGAACTTCGTAAGCAAGGAAAGAACGGATCCAGCACCTCCGGAGCACCCTCCCCGACGAGACATGACCGTCCAAGACCTCCCGTTGGTGACATACGAATGATTGTAGGAGGGATGGCTACCAGGCCGTCCAAAAGGGTCCGAAAGACGTACCTCCGGATGGTTCAAAACGTCCAGTTGACAGGTCCAGCGCAAAGTGTAGCCCAAAGGGAAAGCCCCATTATCGAGTTCTTGAAAGAAGACGCGCAACGCCTTCACCACCCGCACGACGACGCACTTGTCGTCAGCCTACAGGTTGGGGACTACAACTTGCATCGGGTGTTGGTTGACAATGGCAGCTCGGCGGACATCTTGTACTACCTGGCATACCAGCAGATGAAAATCAGCAGGGAACGACTGGTTCCAACGAACGCCCCACTTGTCGGTTTTGGAGGGGCAAAGGTGTTCCCACTGGGTGCGGTCACGTTGGCTGTGACAGCAGGCGACTACCCCCAGCAAATCACAAAGGACGTAACGTTCCTCGTGGTTGATCATTCGTCCGCCTATAATGCTTTCCTAGGGCGACCCACCCTCAATGCATGGAGGGCGGCGACTTCAACTTATCATTTAATGATCAAGTTCCCAACGGAATACGGAGTCGGAGAACTACGTGGAAATCAGATTGCCGCACGCGAATGCTACGTAGCCATGATGGAAATGGATGACCACCTCTAAACCATGAGCATAGAAGAGCGCCGGAGCGCGACTGAGCCAGTCGAGAAGGTTGAAGAAATACCCCTGGATGACTCTATGCCTAGTCAGACAACAAGGATTGGAACCCTTGCGAGTCCCGCAATTCGGCAAACACTTACAGCATTCCTCAAAGAAAATCAGGACGTATTCGCCTGGAGTCACGAGGACATGCCAGGAATAGACCCTTCCGTCATGGTGCATAGGCTGAATGTATCACCATCCTTTTCGCCCGTCCGGCAGAAGAAGTGGGTCTTCGCTCCAGAACGGGATCAAGCCATAGCCGAAGAAGTCCGCAAGCTACAAGAGGCAAATTTCATTAGGGAAGTCTACTACCCCGACTGGCTAGCGAACGTAGTAATGGTCAAGAAAGCTTCCGGGAAATGGAGGATGTGTGTAGACTTCACCAATCTAAACAAGGCATGCCCCAAAGACAGCTACCCTCTCCCGAGAGTCGACACTCTAGTAGACTTTACCGCTTAGCACCAGCTGTTAAGCTTCATGGACGCTTTCTCCGGCTACAACCAAATCAAGATGCACACTGATGATCAAGAAAAAACTTCCTTCGTAACCAGCTAAGGCCTATTTTGCTACAAGGTAATGCCGTTCGGTCAAAAAAATGCGGGCGCAACATATCAAAGGCTTATGAACAAGATGTTCGCACGGCAGATCGGGAGGAACGTCCAGGTATATGTAGATGATATGCTGGTTAAAAGTCGAAGGGAAGAAGATCGTTTAGAAGACCTCAGGGAAACGTTTGACACCCTTCGCTCTTACAACATGAAGCTTAATCCAGGGAAGTACGCCTTTGGGGTGACGGCAGGAAAATTCTTAGGATTCATGGTTTCCCAGAGAGGCATCGAGGCCAATCCAGACAAAATCTGGGCTATAATGGAGATGGCACCCCCGAGGAATGTGAAGGAAGTACAGAGCCTCAACGGGAAGATAGCAGCGCTAAACAGGTTCGTCTCCAGGGCAACAGACAAATGCTTACCCTTCTTTCGCACGCTAAAAAGGTCTTTCGAGTGGACCACTGAATGCCAACAAGCGTTTGAGGAGTTAAGGGCTTACCTCTCTTCCCCACCACTGCTGAGTCCCTCGCAACTAGGAGAAGAACTCTTTCTCTATCTCGCTGTCTCCCCAGCCGCCGTCAGTGCCGCCTTGATTAGAGAAGAAGAAAAGGTGCAAAAACCTGTGTATTACACTAGCCGGGCGCTACGAGGAGCTGAAGAAAGATATCCACCCATGGAAAAACTCACTTTCGCTCAGGTTACGGCAGCACGCAAACTGAAGCCGTACTTTCAAGCCCACACGATTATTGTCTTAACTGACAAGCCTTTCGATGGGCAATGAGCAACCCAGAAGCTGCCGGGCGCTTGGCACTTTGGGCCATAGAATTAAGCGAATTTGACATCCAATATCGCCCGCGGACTGCTGTTAAGGGGCAGGTCGTTGCAGATTTCATAGCCGAATTCACAAATGGGGAGGACAGGGGGGCAGAAGAATCCCCGCAATGGAGCATACATGTAGACAGATCCTCAAACAGGCAGGCAGGCGGAGCTGGCGTCGTACTACAGTCACCCGAAGGAGATACGGTAGAGTGTATGGTCCGCCTTGAATTCCCTACCACCAATAATGAGGCGGAGTACGAAGCTTTGATAGCAGGGCTCGACCTCGTAAAAGCAGCGGGAGCCGAAGAAGTGATCGTTTACTGTGACTCTCAAGTCATAGTCAACCAGATAAGTGGGGAATATGAATGCAAAGGTGAAAGAATGAAGAAGTATCTGGACCAAGCAAGAAGGAGGATGAACGAGCTGAAGGTCAAAATTATACAGATCCCCCCGGGAGAAAACGAACAAGCCGACCGCTTGGCCAAAGCCGCCTCAGCCGTACATATGGCCACCATTGGTAATACACTCTCCTTCACGCAGCTCTCTCCACTCATAAATACTGTCAACGTACAGGAGCTCAACCCCCAAATTGATTGGACTACGCCGTTAACCTCCTTCCTGAAGAACGGCGTGTTGCCGAATGATAAGGAGGCGGCAAGAAAACTGAAGGTTCAAGCAGCAAGGTTCGTGCTGATAAGAGATGTTTTGTATAAGAGAGGTTTCTCCCACCCCTACCTACGATGCCTAGGTCCTGAAGAAGCAGATTACGTCATGAGAGAAGTGCACGAAGGAATCTGCAGAAACCACTCAGGATCAAGATCACTAGTGCACAAGCTAGTACAAACTGGGTACTTCTGGCCAACAATGCAGAAGGATGCCGAGGCTTATGTGAAGGCCTGCGACAAATGCCAAAGATTCAGCAACGTCATCAGATAACCACCCGAAGATCTCACCCCGATGACGGCACCGTGGCCATTCGCTCAGTGGGGGTTGGACATCATGGGGCCGTTCCCTACAGCAATGCGGCAACTGAAGTTTTTAATTGTCGGAATTGACTACTTTACGAAGTGGGTGGAAGCTGAAGCCTTGGCCACCATTACAGAAAAGAACGTACGGAGCTTCGTTTGGCGATGCATCATATACAGATTTGGCATTCCAAGGATCTTAGTCTCGAACAACGGGAAGCAATTCGACAACAACTCCTTCAGAGACTTCTGCTCGCAGCTAGGGGTACGGAACCACTACTCCTCCCCCGCCCACCCCTAAGCCAATGGACAGGTCGAAGTTACAAACCGGTCCTTGCTAAAAATTATCAAGACCCGGCTTGAGGGGGCAAAGGGCATATGGGCTGAAGAGTTGCCGAGCATACTATGGGCCTACAGGACAACAACAAGGACACCAACAAGAGAGATGCCATTCCGACTAACGTACGGGAACGAAGCAGTCATCCCAACTGAAGTTGGCCTTACAAGCTACAAGGTGCACAACCACGACGAAAAGAGGAATGATGAGGCCATACGTCTGCAACTTGATCTGGTGGACGAAGTCAGGATGGCAGTAGAGCAAAGGCTTGCACGGTACCAGGACCGCATGGCCAAGCATTGCAACTCCCGGGTCAAACACAGAGACTTCTAGGTGGGGGACCTCGTTCTAAGAAAGGTTATGGGCGTAGCAAGGGACCCCACCCAAGGAAAGCTCAGCCCAAATTGGGAAGGACCCTACCGAGTTACGGCATGGCAAAGGAAAGGAACCTACCATCTAGAGACACTGGACGGACGGAAGCTACCACATCCATGGAATGCTGAACATTTACGGAAGTACTACCAGTAGGGGCGACGACACAAAAAGCAACAATTTTTTTAGTGACGCCAAGACCTATCGATTACCTTTTCAAGTATTTACTACAATAAGCCCAAAGGGCAGTTTTTCTTTTCCTACTTAAGTATTTGCTACAATAAGCCTGAAATGGGCAGACTTTGTTTTCAAATTACTTTTTATATAGATGCATGGCAATAAGAGGAATTTACTTAGAACTACTGAAGTTTCTACTTACGAATATGAGGTCATTAAAGATTGACAAATTGACCGTCCACAAAGTGGACGGGATCAAAAAGCTGACGATCTAAAAGACTGGTCAAATCCAGCTCTCAAGCTGACAGTCTAAAAGACTGGTCAAAGACCACAACCATCTCAGCTCTCAAGCTGACAGTCTAAGCGACTGGTCAAATCCAGTCATTTCAGCTCTCAAGCTGACAGTCTAAAAGACTGGTCAAATCCAGCTCTCAAGCTGACGGTCTAAAAGACTGGTCAAGACAACCACCTCAGCTCTCAAACTGACGGTCTAAGAGACTGGTCAAGTCAGTCACTTCAGCTCTCAAGCTGACGGTCTAAAAGACTAAATATGGTCAAGATCACAATCATCTCAGCACTCAAACTTACAATCAAAATCAAAGAACTGAGGGAGAAGTGACTAAACCGACGGTACAAAAAAAATCAAGTCCACAAGATGGGCAAAACGACAAAATTGACGGTCTAAGTAAAGACTGACGGAGTTCGTGAGCCAATTACGTCAGCCATTAGGCTGACGGTCTTAAAAAGGTTGAATCTATCAATCCACAAATAGACAAGTCTATAAGGCAAATGACCTTGTCACGAGGTAACAAGATTTTGCCAAAAAAACTTCTACAATCATTAAAGCAAAAAACTGACGGATTTATGAAGCAGAAGAAACCGACGGTTTATACAACTGACGGTATACTAAACTAAAAGGCCCACAACCTGATTTCATGCTTTCAAATCAAAACACACAGGTTAGACAAGCCAAGCAAAAGTAACTACATACCAATGATCAAAAGCGACAGCGTCATAAATAAATCGAAGCCCAAAAAAAGAGGCATTTAAAATAGCTGTCAAAGTATTACATATTGGGGCCCAAGGGGCACTTAATAAAATTGTTTGCTACATAAATTAAAAAAGGAAAAACATGAACTACAAAATAAAAATCCGTCACTTAAAAGAATTCTCTACGCAGCAAAAGGGTCCTCTCCGTCAAGCAGCACCACAGGAGGGGCATCGGCAGTTGTTGGAGGGTTCGCAGCAGGTTGGGCCAAGACAACTCCATTACCTCCATATGGGGGGGAATCGACCAAATCGTCAGCACCAGCAGTGACGGCATCAGTAGCAGGCGTCATAGGCTGAGCATCGTCCAGGGTAATCCCAGATAGGTCCAGTTCAGGGAAAGCTGACGTGACCTGTTTGAGACAGTCATCGAATCCTGTGCCATAATAAGCACCACAAGTATCGATGAAGGAGTCTGACGCTTTGAATTTCTCAACGGCGTCAGCCCCTGCCGTCTCCAACTGACCACGAAGGGTCGTCAGCTCTCCCTTTAGCTCGCCCTGCTAACGGCTCGCCTCTTCCAATTTCTCCTTTACCTCTTTCAGCTCGAGGTTAAGTGTGCGCACCGCCTCCTTATACTGAGCCTGCTGGTCTCGCATATTAGAATTATGCTTGCTAATACGAGTGACGGATTGGGGGGCAGACATAGACGTCGCCTCTCCCTTCGCCTTCTTCTCCTCCTTCTGACGGGCAGCAGCGGCCCTGATCCGTTCCTTAGCAACATCCATTTCTGTAAAAAAAAAAAAAAAAAAAAAGTAAGGGAAGCCGACGACTAGAAGTACAAAGACTGACGAATAGGTCAAAAAACTTACGGTGACGGGCAAACTCTTCTAATCTACGAGCTTCAGGCGTTGGTTCGGGATCCCCACAGTACGTATGAAGAGTGTCGAGGGTAATCAAGTCCCAGCACGATCGCTCTTCTATGGGTATCTCCAAAACCCGACGGATGAAATCTTCCTGCTCGTCAGTTATTGATGGACGAGTGAAAGCTGAAAAAGAATAATTTGGCTACGTTAGTATCTTTTCGAAAAGTAAAAAACTGACGAGGATAAAAGGTGACGACTAAAACCTGACTCCCTAACAAACCCCCAAGTGTTGTCAAAACAACCAAAGGGAATCGTTTCCCACTCGTCCTAACGGCACACCCAATCCGTCCCCTCAACAAAAAAGAACCTACTCTTCCAGGCTCTATTAGAATCTGGCATCTCAAACACCAGCCTCAACTCCTTCTCCCTGACGGCGAAATGATACATCCCCTTTGAGGGAGTCAGGTTTTAGTCGTCACCTTTTATCCTCGTCAGTTTTTTACTTTTCGAAAAGATACTAACGTAGCCAAATTATTCTTTTTCAGCTTTCACTCGTCCATCAATAACTGACGAGCAGGAAGATTTCATCCGTCGGGTTTTGGAGATACCCATAGAAGAGCGATCGTGCGGGACTTGATTACCCTCGACACTCTTCATACGTACTGTGGGGTCCCGAACCACGCCTGAAGCTCGTAGATTAGAAGAGTTTGCCCGTCACCGTAAGTTTTTTGACCTATTCGTCAGTCTTTGTACTTCTAGTCGTCGGCTTCCCTTACTTTTTTTTTTTTTTTTTTTTACAGAAATGGATGTTGCTAAGGAACGGATCAGGGCCGCTGCTGCCCGTCAGAAGGAGGAGAAGAAGGCGAAGGGAGAGGGACTCTAGTCTGCCCCCCAATCCGTCACTCGTATTAGCAAGCATAATTCTAATATGCGAGACCAGCAGGCTCAGTATAAGGAGGCGGTGCGCACACTTAACCTCGAGCTGAAAGAGGTAAAGGAGAAATTGGAAGAGGCGAGCCGTTAGCAGGGCGAGCTAAAGGGAGAGCTGACGACCCTTCGTGGTCAGTTGGAGACGGCAGGGGCTGACGCCGTTGAGAAATTCAAAGCGTCAGACTCCTTCATCGATCTTGTGGTGCTTATTATGGCACAGGATTCGATGACTGTCTCAAACAGGTCCGTCAGCTTTCCCTGAACTGGACCTATCTGGGATTACCCTGGACGATGCTCAGCCTATGACGCCTGCTACTGATGCCGTCACTGCTGGTGCTGACGATTGGTCGATTCCCCCCAATGGAGGTAATGGAGTTGTCTTGGCCCAACCTGCTGCGAACCTTCCAACAACTGCCGATGCCCCTCCTGTGGTGCTGCTTGACGGAGAGGACCCTTTGCTGCGTAGAGATTCTTTTAAGTGACGGATTTTTATTTTGTAGTTCATGTTTTTCCTTTTTTAATTTTTGTAGCAAACAATTTTATTAAGTGCCCCTTGGGCCCCAATATGTAATACTTTGACAGCTTTTTTAAATGCCTCTTTTTTTGGGCTTCGATTTATTTATGACGCGTCGCTTTTGATCATTGGTATGTAGTTACTTTTGCTTGGCTTTTCTAACCTGTGTGTTTTGATTTGAAAGCATGAAATCAGGTTGTGGGCCTTTTAGTTTAGTATACCGTCAGTTGTAAAACCGTCGGTTTCTTCTGCTTCAAAATCCGTCAGTTTTTTGCTTTAATGATTGTAGAAGTTTTTTGGCAAAATCTTGTTACCTCGTGACAAGGTCATTTGCCTTATAGACTTGTCTATTTGTGGATTGATAGATTCAACCTTTTTAAGACCGTCAGCCTAATGGCTGACGTAATTGGCTCACGAACTCTCAGTCTTTACTTAGACCGTCAATTTTGTCGTTTTGCCCATCTTGTGGACTTGATTTTTTTTGTACCGTCGGTTTAGTCACTTCTCCCTCAGTTCTTTAATTTTGATTGTAAGTTTGAGTGCTGAGATGATTGTGATCTTGACCATATTTAGTCTTTTAGACCGTCAGCTTGAGAGCTGAAGTGACTGACTTGACCAGTCTCTTAGACCGTCAGTTTGAGAGCTGAGGTGGTTGTCTTGACCAGTCTTTTAGACCGTCAGCTTGAGAGCTGGATTTGACCAGTCTTTTAGACGTCAGCTTGAGAGCTGAAATGACTGGATTTGACCAGTCCTTAGACGTCAGCTTGAGAGTGAGATGGTTGTGGTCTTTGACCAGTCTTTTAGACGTCAGCTTGAGAGCTGGATTTGACCAGTCTTTTAGATCGTCAGCTTTTTGATCCCGTCCACTTTGTGGACGGTCAATTTGTCAATCTTTAATGACCTCATATTCGTAAGTAGAAACTTCAGTAGTTCTAAGTAAATTCCTCTTATTGCCATGCATCTATATAAAAAGTAATTTGAAAACAAATCTGCCCATTTCGGCTTATTGTAGCAAATACTTAAGTAGGAAAAGAAAAACTGCCCTTTGGGCTTATTGTAGTAAATACTTGAAAAGGTAATCGATAGGTCTTGGCGTCACTAAAAAATTGTTGCTTTTTGTGTCGTCGCCCCTACTGGTAGTACTTCCGTAAATGTTCAGCATTCCATGGATGTGGTAGCTTCCGTCCGTCCAGTGTCTCTAGATGGTAGGTTCCTTTCCTTTGCCATGCCGTAACTCGGTAGGGTCCTTCCCAATTTGGGCGACTTTCCTTGGGTGGGGTCCCTTGCTCGCCCATAACCTTTCTTAGAACGAGGTCCCCACCTGGAAGTCTCTGTGTTTGACCCGGGAGTTTAATGCTTGGCCATGCGGTCCTGGTACCGTGCAAGCCTTTGCTCTCTGCCATCCTGACTTCGTCCACCAGATCAAGTTGCAGACGTATGGCCTCATCATTCCTCTTTTCGTCGTGGTTGTGCACCTGTAGCTTGTAAGGCCACTTCAGTGGGATGACTGCTTCGTTCCCGTACGTTAGTCGGAATGGCGTCTCTCTGTTGGTGTCCTTGTGTTGTCCTGTAGGCCCATAGTATGCTCGGCAACTCTTCAGCCCATATGCCCTTTGCCCCCTCAAGCCGGGTCTTGATAATTTTTAGCAAGGACCGGTTTGTAACTTCGACCTGTCCATTGGCTTGGGGGTGGGCGGGGGAGGAGTAGTGGTTCCGTACCCCTAGCTGCGAGCAGAAGTCCCTGAAGGAGTTGTTGTCGAATTGCTTCCCGTTGTCCGAGACTAAGATCCTTGGAATGCCAAACCTGATATGATGCATCGCCAAACGAAGCTCCGTACGTTCTTTTCTGTAATGGTGGCCAAGGCTTCAGCTTCCACCCACTTCGTAAAGTAGTCAATTCCGACAATTAAAAACTTCAGTTGCCGCATTGCTAGGGAACGGCCCCATGATGTCCAACCCACTGAGCGAATGGCCACGGTGCCGTCATCGGGGTGAGATCTTCGGGTGGTTGTCTGATGACGTTGCTGAATCTTTGGCATTTGTCGCAGGCCTTCACATAAGCCTCGGCATCCTTCTGCATTGTTGGCCAGAAGTACCCAGTTCGTACTAGCTTGTGCACTAGTGATCTTGATCCTGAGTGGTTTCGCAGATTCCTTCGTGCACTTCTCTCATGACGTAATCTGCTTCTTCAGGACCTAGGCATCGTAGGTAGGGGGGGAGAAACCTCTCTTATACAAAACATCTCTTATCAGCACGAACCTTGCTGCTTGAACCTTCAGTTTTCTTGCCGCCTCCTTATCATTCGGCAACACGCCGTTCTTCAGGAAGGAGGTTAACGGCGTAGTCCAATCATTTTGGGGGTTGAGCTCCTGTACGTCGACAGCATTTATGAGTGGAGAGAGCTGCGTGAAGGAGAGTGTATTACCAATGGTGGCCATGTGTACGGCTGAGGCGGCTTTGGCCAAGCGGTCGGCTTGTTCGTTTTCTCCCGGGGATCTGTATAATTTTGACCTTCAGCTCGTTCATCCTCCTTCTTGCTTGGTCCAGATACTTCTTCATTCTTTCACCTTTGCATTCATATTCCCCACTTATCTGGTTGACTATGACTTGAGAGTCACAGTAAACGATCACTTCTTCGGCTCCCGCTGCTTTTACGAGGTCGAGCCCTGCTATCAAAGCTTCGTACTCCGCCTCGTTATTGGTGGTAGGGAATTCAAGGCGGACCATACACTCTACCGTATCTCCTTCGGGTGACTGTAGTACGACGCCAGCTCCGCCTGCCTGCCTGTTTGAGGATCCGTCTACATGTATGCTCCATTGCGGGGATTCTTCTGCCCCCTGTCCTCCCCATTTGTGAATTCGCTATGAAATCTGCAACGACCTGCCCCTTAACAGCAGTCCGCGGGCGATATTGGATGTCAAATTCGCTTAATTCTATGGCCCAAAGTGCCAAGCGCCCGGCAGCTTCTGGGTTGCTCATTGCCCGTCGAAAGGCTTGTCAGTTAAGACAATAATCGTGTGGGCTTGAAAGTACGGCTTCAGTTTGCGTGCTGCCGTAACCAGAGCGAAAGCGAGTTTTTCCATGGGTGGATATCTTTCTTCAGCTCCTCGTAGCGCCCGGCTAGTGTAATACACAGGTTTCTGCACCTTTTCTTCTTCTCTAATCAAGGCGGCACTGACGGCGGCTGGGGAGACAGCGAGATAGAGAAAGAGTTCTTCTCCTGGTTGCGAGGGACTCAGCAGTGGTGGGGAAGAGAGGTAAGCCCTTAACTCCTCAAACGCTTGTTGGCATTCAGTGGTCCACTCGAAAGACCTTTTTAGCGTGCGAAAGAAGGGTAAGCATTTGTCTGTTGCCCTGGAGACGAACCTGTTTAGCGCTGCTATCTTCCCGTTGAGGCTCTGTACTTCCTTCACATTCCTCGGGGTGCCATCTCCATTATAGCCCGATTTTGTCTGGATTGGCCTCGATGCCTCTCTGGGAAACCATGAATCCTAAGAATTTTCCTGCCGTCACCCCAAAGGCGCACTTCCCTGGATTAAGCTTCATGTTGTAAGAGCGAAGGGTGTCAAACGTTTCCCTGAGGTCTTCTAAATGATCTTCTTCCCTTCGACTTTTAACCAGCATATCATCTACATATACCTGGACGTTCCTCCCGATCTGCCGTGCGAACATCTTGTTCATAAGCCTTTGATATGTTGCGCCCGCATTTTTTGACCGAACGGCATTACCTTGTAGCAGAATAGGCCTTGGCTGGTTACGAAGGAAGTTTTTTCTTGATCATCAGTGTGCATCTTGATTTGGTTGTAGCCGGAGAAAGCGTCCATGAAGCTTAACAGCTGGTGCTGAGCGGTAGAGTCTACTAGAGTGTCGACTCTCGGGAGAGGGTAGCTGTCTTTGGGGCATGCCTTGTTTAGATCGGTGAAGTCTACACACATCCTCCATTTCCCGGAAGCTTTCTTGACCATTACTACGTTCGCTAGCCAGTCGGGGTAGTAGACTTCCTAATGAAATTTGCCTCTCGTAGCTTGCGGACTTCTTCGGCTATGGCTTGATCCCGTTCTGGGGCGAAGACCCGCTTCTTCTGCCGGACGGGCGGAAAGGATGGTGATACATTCAGCCTATGCACCATGACGGAAGGGTCTATTCCTGGCATGTCCTCGTGACTCCAGGCGAATACGTCCTGATTTTCTTTGAGGAATGCTGTAAGTGTTTGCCGGATTGCGGGACTCGCAAGGGTTCCAATCCTTGTTGTCTGACTAGGATAGAGTCGTCCAGGGGTATTTCTTCAAGCTTCTCGACTGGCTCCGTCGCGCTCCGGTGCTCTTCTATGCTCATGGTTTGGAGGTGGTCATCCATTTCCATCATGGCTACGTAGCATTCGCGTGCGGCAATCTGATTTCCACGTAGTTCTCCGACTCCGTATTCCGTTGGGAACTTGATCATTAAATGATAAGTTGAAGTCGCCGCCCTCCATGCATTGAGGGTGGGTCGCCCTAGGATAGCATTATAGGCGGACGAATGATCAACCACGAGGAACGTTACGTCCTTTGTGATTTGCTGGGGGTAGTCGCCTGCTGTCACAGCCAACGTGACCGCGCCCAGCGGGAACACCTTTGCCCCTCCAAAACCGACAAGTGGGGCGTTCGTTGGAACCAGTCGTTCCCTGCTGATTTTCATCTGCTGGTATGCCGGGTAGTACAAGATGTCCGCCGAGCTGCCATTGTCGACCAACACCCGATGCAAGTTGTAGTCCCCAACCTGTAGGCTGACGACAAGCGCGTCGTCGTGCGGGTGGTGAAGGCGTTGCGCGTCTTCTTCCAGAACTCGATAATGGGGCTTTCCCTTGGGCTACATTTTGCGCTGGACCTGTCAACTGGACGTTTTGGACCATCCGGAGGTACGTCTTTCGGGCCCTTTTGGACGGCCTGGTAGCCATCCCTCCTACAATCATTCGTATGTCACCAACGGGAGGTCTTGGACGGTCATTGTCTCGTCGGGGAGGGTGCTCCGGAGGTGCTGGATCCGTTCTTTCCTTGCTTACGAATTTCTGCAGTTTCCCTTGCCTTATAAGGGCTTCGATTTGCTGCTTCAAGTCGTAACAGTCGGCTGTGTCATGGCCGTGATCTCGGTGAAAGCGGCAGTACTTGTCTCTGGAACGCCTGTTAGGATCCCCCTTCAGCTTTCGGGAAAGGTCAGAGCCCCTTCGTCCTTAATTTGCATTAGGACTTGATCTATTGGGCGGTCAGCGGGGTGAAGCTTGTGAATCTCCCTCCCGGAGGTTTAGAACGCCTTTCGTCTCTTCGGTCTCCCGTTCTGGGCCTCTTTCTCCCTTGATCTGGTCGTGCATCTTCCTGCCTTTCCCTTTTCCTCGGCTTCTCTTCTCGGGCCTGCANTAACAAACCCCCAAGTGTTGTCAAAACAACCAAAGGGAATCGTTTCCCACTCGTCCTGACGGCACACCCAATCCGTCCCCTCAACAAAAAAGAACCTACTCTTCCAGGCTCTATTAGAATCTGGCATCTCAAACACCAGCCTCAACTCCTTCTCCCTGACGGCGAAATGATACATCCCCTTTGAAGACGAAAGGTGCCGAGGTCTATAGTAGTAGAAAAATTCATCCAAGGAAAGCTGACGGTGGCCTCCGCTTAGACGACCCCACAGCACCTCAGCACTAATAAAAAATTCTCCACGAGTTTGGAGCAATCTGACTGACGGATATACCAAGAAAGTCAGCCAGCTGACGGTGTAAAGCCGTCAGAGGCAGTCTCAACCCGGCAGCAAACATGGCATCATACATGCCAACGTCTGCAGTTCTTCCCGTATAGCATTTCTCACCCTCCATAGGTAGACGAATAGGAATATGGTCAGGGATTTGGAAACGGGTACGTAATTCGTTGAAAATTTTAAGTGTCATTTTTGGAAGGAATTTATTCACAGCCTAGTCCTTGGGAAGGATGAAGGGACGACTACCTCCAGGACCTTCAGAATCCCTTTCACAAGACTCCTCGTCGCCTTCATCCCCGTCACTGTTCCCCTCTCCTAATCCAACCTCACCCTCTTCGCCTACTTCCTCCTCCTGGCCGCCGTTTCCCTGACTCCCTACTTCCTCGACGGGAACATGGGCTGACGTCTCTCTCTCTGACGACCAGGAGGAACTCTCAGACTCACTACTTGAGCCTGAACCAAACACCTCGTCGTAGCCCGCTCCTTCGCGGACCGACGACTGGTCACTCGACGCGTCACTCGACATCTACCTACAAGTGACGGGTGTAAACTAAGCACCTAGGTTGACGACCTCACTTTAAAGAAGATAATTGAAAGTATGCGAGGAAAGAAAGGAAACTTACAAGTTTTCAAAAAGTAACGGTTGAAGAAGTGACGACAGGAATGTTGGTAGAATTGACAGAATATAGGCGACGGATGTGCTCTCCAGGAATCAGTGAGTGAAATAGTGAAAATAGGGAGAGGTGGGCCACATATATATATAAGAAAACGCACGGAAGACGAAGCGACGCCCACATTAAGACACGGAACCAATCTGAGCACGCCACGTGTCCTAGCATTTAATACTAGGGTGTCAGCTGTAATTATTTTCTCTCTCCTGGTCAAAGTGACAGGTAGTGACAAATGAAAACTCCATAACCCGTCAGGAACAGCCGACGGAGATATGGAGTAGGGGGCAACTGATATGGAAGAATTATAGCAGGTACCATGAGCTTAACCCGTCAGCTCCTGCTTTTGCTGACGGGTCAGTCACAACGGACGTTATGGGCTAACGTAACGAAAGAAGGCATGCTGACGGGAGCAAGACAAACCGATGGGCTGAATGCTCCAGGTCTAACCGACAGCAATTCGAAGCTCCTGGGCTACTCAGTATAGCAAGAAGCTGACGCCAACTCGGCTGAAGGGGAGAATGCAAGCTGACGGTTTCAAGGCCGACGATTTTATGAAAACCATGACTTGGTCACCACGCATGGGTAATAGGGAAGTTGCTTGTATTCCACGCCCAGTATCAGAGTCCTATAAGGAAAGGATCCCGCAATCTACGCTAATGAGGAGTTCTATAAGGAAAAGACTTCTGCTCCAAGGAAAAAGGTCAATCCTCGACTACTATAAAAGCCCCAATACCCTCACAAATCAAGGTACGCATAATTAACCCCTCTCTAGCACTCTAGAGTTGAAAGAAGTTCTAACTTGACATTCGGAGGGTATTTGGCCGGCACCACACTGGTGCTCTCTGTTAGGTCTTTTCTTTTTTGTTGTGCAGGTGTCGTTTTGAGCGTACAAGCATCGTGCAACTCACTGGTGAGATTTCCGGCATCATCACCTTTCTTATTACATTTCGTGATTCATTTATGTTCATGTTACCCAAAAAAAAAAACACCTTTAGGTAAAATAGTTACGTGAAGAATTTCTTGGTGTGAAAATATGATAGTAGTATTATAACTTCTAAGTAATTTATATATTATAACCTAAATGCATTAATATTTCGGAGGTTAAGGAAAGTACTAGATTCACTTGAGGTATGGAGAGAGTCTATTTTATGAAAGAAAAAAAAATAATTCTTGGATCTAATTATGTACAAAGTATCACATCATTTAAAATTTTAAATAATGTAGTATTGTATACACTTTTAGGTTTATAAGATTTATTCTAAACCATAAAATGGTTCCACTTCAAACAAAGATCCTTTCTCCTAGCTATAAACTAGTTAACCCCACTTGGGGCCTTTGTTTATGACTATGAAATGACATAATGCCAAAACCTTTATAACAGGAACATAAGTGGGATTTACACCGCAGATTTTCCAGACAATCCACCTTCATTTTTCAACTTCACTGAAGATGATTCTCCGGATGACACAACTCTGTCTGTCCAGGGGACCAAGGTAAGGATGCTGAATTATAATGAAGAGGTGGAGATAGTGTTTCAGGGTACTAATTTGCTAGATGTATCGATGGATCACCCAATGCACCTTCATGGGTACTCCTTCTATGTGATTGGCTCAGGTTATGGGGTCTTTGATATTGAGACTGACCCAAAAGGCTACAATTTTGATGATCCACCTAAGTTGAACACTGTTACACTCCCTAAGAATGGATGGGTTGCCATAAGATTCAAAGCAAGTAATCCTGGTATGTACATTCCTCTACTCTTTTTTTTTTTTTTTTTTTTTTTAAATTCTTGGATCTAATTATGTACAAAGTATCACATCATTTAAAATTTTAAATAATGTAGTATTGTATACACTTTTAGGTTTATAAGATTTATTCTAAACCATAAAATGGTTCCACTTCAAACAAAGATCCTTTCTCCTAGCTATAAACTAGTTAACCCCACTTGGGGCCTTTGTTTATGACTATGAAATGACATAATGCCAAAACCTTTATAACAGGAACATAAGTGGGATTTACACCGCAGATTTTCCAGACAATCCACCTTCATTTTTCAACTTCACTGAAGATGATTCTCCGGATGACACAACTCTGTCTGTCCAGGGGACCAAGGTAAGGATGCTGAATTATAATGAAGAGGTGGAGATAGTGTTTCAGGGTACTAATTTGCTAGATGTATCGATGGATCACCCAATGCACCTTCATGGGTACTCCTTCTATGTGATTGGCTCAGGTTATGGGGTCTTTGATATTGAGACTGACCCAAAAGGCTACAATTTTGATGATCCACCTAAGTTGAACACTGTTACACTCCCTAAGAATGGATGGGTTGCCATAAGATTCAAAGCAAGTAATCCTGGTATGTACATTCCTCTACTCTTTTTTTTTTTTTTTTTTTTTTGTGTGATATTACTTTTTTTAAAGTGAAGCATGCTAAGAATACTACAAATTTTACTATATATCATTTGCACACTGATGTGGCACCAATCACCAAAAAGGTTATGAAGTAAAATTTGTAATAGTTTTAACATTTGTTCTTACTTTTATGTTTTTTTTTTTTGCACATAACATGAATTGCATTTACTTGTGTTTGATTATGTATGTATATATATTCTAATTCTGCTGCATAAATGGATAAATTCTTGCAGGAGTATGGTTATGGCATTGTCATTATGAACGACATTTAAGTTGGGGTATGAGCAGTGTCTTTATAGTGAAAAATGGTGGGACATCGGAGACGAGTATACGCGAACCCCCACCTTACTTGCCTCCTTGTAAGGATTCATTTACCAGTAGGCTCCTACAATACGAGAACTCAGATGGGAATAGATTGAATAAGATTGATTAGTTAGACATCACTTAAAAAGTATTTGCTAATCTTACAACTTGATGCACTGTTATAATGTCTCTAAATAGTTTTCAAGTAAGCATTTAAGTGCCTGTCTTTGGAAATTAAAATGTTGTTTTGAACTATTGTCTTAACAGATCGATATTGTCTTAAGAATGAGGTTAGTATTTGTTAAGTATTGTAATGTGTGTCTTGTAAGTTGTATTTTTCTTGTAAGATGCATGTGTTTTAAGTAGAGGTAGTTATGTGAATACGGGAATGGGGTTCCTGTTATTCATCACAGTGTACCCATGAGTTTACTTTGTTGTAAAAGGTAATTTGAAATTTTCTACAATGCTTGATAGTCAAAATGCGTCTGCGACTCTACGTTAGTTTCCCATATAATGAAAGTCTGGCGAAGGATGAATAGGCCCAATAGGGTAGAAGTCATTTTGTAAGAGTTATTTTAAATGAAATGAGCCACCATATTTGTATGATACACAAAGATGGGAATTTTATTTTAAAATTTTTCATTGCTTTGGTTAATAATAGATCTTTAACAAGGAAATCTGTTTATCGCCCAATTCTTTCCATGATTTACACTTTGAGATGCAACTTTTGCCTGAGTTATATGTATGAACTGTCATAAACATATTAGGGGAGCTTATGTTCGATAACTATTTTTTTTCTTAGTTTTCTTTTTGTATGAATATATTAGGTCTTATTTTCACCTCCTAGGAGAGAAGCTAACAGGGTAGCACACCAGTTAGCTCGGTTTGCTAAAGATGTTAGTAGACTGAGCTTGTTTGGATTTAAGATGAGCCTGCGTTTTTAAGGAATAGTTTGAGCAAAGATAAACATTTTTGTACTTGAATGTTATTTCAGTAATGAGAATTCCTTTCATCTGGTTAAAAAAAAAAAAAAAAAATCTTATTTTCATATTTATGTGTGTGTATATATATAAAGATTTAAAATAAATAAAATTCAAATGATTTTAAATTATAATAATCTAAAACAATCAATTTTTTTTTTTTGTTGTTTTCTTTTTTTCTTTTGCTAAGTAAGAGAATGAAGGAATACTAACATCATTAATTTCCTTTCTTTTCATTGTTATTTTGCTCAGAAACACAGCTAAAATTGAAAATATATATATATATATACTAAACATATTACATGCTTAATTAATTGATTTTTATAATATCATATGAAAGTACATGAGAATATAATAGAAGAGATAACATCACATAACATATACAACCATTCTTGTAGTACATGATTTTTTATTCAAATTCATAATTTATTTATGAGTAGTCTATTTACTCTCTTTTTTCATTTCCCTTTTTTTATGACATATTCTTAAAAACATTTTTAAAATCATAAATTGAATAAAACTCATACATTCAGTTGACATTTGATAGGGTTTTTAACGAAAATATCCAGAGTTCAAATCTTTCCTCCTTAAGATGTATCTAAAAAAAAAAAAATCCTGTGATGCTAATCAGTTGGGCTTGTCCATAATTTATTGGGTCTGAAGGCTTATAAGGGTCAAAATTAAAAAGCCCATTATATTTCTCTTAGTTCCCAAGTATGGGCTTAGAGAGGTACATTTCAATGACCCAATTGTTGTATAATTGATGAATCTTTGGGCTGAAGTGGCCACAAGAACAGTAAAAGTTGTGTATCTCTCTCTCTCTCTCTCTCTCTCTCTCTCTGTGGGGTGAAGTCACTAGTAAAGCCAAGTATCACATGCTCCAAAAGCAAAAATGTGAAGTATCACATGAATCATGATTTTTGGTAGATATATAATGGGGAGTGTTATTACTTTAGAGAGGTCAAAGACAAGAGACGTGTTTCATCAAACTAGTCCAAATATGCTCAACCACATGTTCACATCAAAGAAAGAGACATTTAATTAGAGAGACTTTACAGCACATAACTACATGACAAGAAAAATATATCACTAATGTAGTGTGTGTGAATTACAATATTATGACATCCTTTTATTAACAATGGCTTATTCACATATTTATTTATTTGTATGTGTGTTTTTGTATAGTCTGACTCTCTCAGTGATATAATAAGAGACCAAAGGAAATGAAAGAAAAAGTTTTCCACCTTCTCTCTTTCCTTTTCCATGTCTTAATTGAAACCAGTATATATATATATATATATATATAAAGGGTAGGAAAATGAATCAAACTTTAGCCCCACTTGCTGGAGTTCTTTATTGGATATACTTATATATAAATATAATATACAATAAATATCATTTATGAATATTTTGCTATATGAAAAATAAATGTAGTTAGATAAAAATAAATGTACAGCTCTAGCTTAAAAAGAAAGGTTTTCAATGTCCCAATGAGGTTGTGTTGGCCGGGGCTAAATTAATACTAACTCCCAAAATTTTCATATAATATTTTATATAATCTTTTTAGACATAACTATTTATGATTTGACTCTCCAAATATCTCCAGAGTTTTAACCCATCATATTTTAGAAATTTCTTTTAAGACAATAAAACATGATAAGAACTAAAATTAAAAGTTTTCAACTTTCACATCATTCCTATTCCCTCTCATGTTTATTTTCTGAAAATGACAGTCATATTTTTCTTACAACTCTTTCTATTTGACTCGATTACTAAACAACCTGTTTGACTATTTTGTAATTTCATCAACTAGGTTGTAAAAAAAATTTGTGCAATCAAATTGTAGTTCAATAATATTATCTAATCTTCTTAAGAAGAACAAAGGAGAATCATGTTTTAAATCTTGCAACGTAAGTACTATAGGGACTCAATTTGGAAAAGCCTCCAGAAATGAGAGGGAAAAATGGTCTAACAAGCCCAAACAATAAATTTTTAAAAAGTGGATGAAAGAACTAGCTCTATTTGATAAGAAAAGCCTCTCGTTTCTTGTATTTTTAGTCCTCTCCTATAATGTCATCCCCTTTCATGTTATATGCTACGTTCTTCCCCTTACTTTCGCCGTACACGTGTAGATTCTATCTTGAGAACTCCTTTCTGTCCCATTTCCTACTCTCTAGAATCCTCAACCAGCAATCATAAGGCTGCTTGATCACTGTTCAGGCATCACCTCCACATTAATGTGACCAGAGAGTTAGCTGTGAAGCATTTAATGTGAAGGTAGCAGCGTCAGAAGATATTTGTTGCCTCCACTATCCCATATCCGTTTCTCAATTACAGTACAACCTTATAGACTATCTAGGGTAATCAGATAGTAGCATCCACCTCGGACTATCGTTCTGAGGTGAATCTTCTCCTCGGACACATTTTGGATTTTCATTTGCAATCCTCGGCTCTTCTTCTTATATTATTTATATCATGCCCTTATTAAATCATCCTCAGACGGATTGTTGTCCTCAGATTGGGCCATTGGGCCACAGGCCCAATCCCTACAAACTTACCAATACCACCTTATATAGCTAGCCCCACAAGTACATTTTTTAAAATCACAAAAAATAATTAGGTTCTTTTCTTTCCAAAAAAAAAAAAAAATGAGGACAACAAAAGTTCTCTTGAATGAAAGTGGGTTCATTCTTTGTCAAGATAAGAATCTAAAATGAAAAAGGATCTCCAAAAATGAAAGTGGGTTCATTCTTACCTATTAAAATAAAATAAGTATACCTATAAAAAGAAAAGGAAAATGAAGGAAAACTTTAAATTAAGAAAGGTCCTAATATACCATTGATCTATGTGGTGTTAGTATTAAAAGTTGATAGTAAAAAAATTTCCGGGATGGAATCTTTTATTGCAATTGCATCAGAAATAATAAAGATTATTCAATGAACTTCTATTAACTGTTTTGCGAGATTTGATTAATTGTCTTTAATCACGAAATATCATTGAGAAATAGGAATTCGAGTTATCAAAATATATCATGGGGATGGTTACAAAGTTTTGCCCTTGATAACTAGTAAGTTGAAATTTTTTGGTTTTTTGTCTTAAAAAGGTGAACATTCTCATATGTTGCTGGAATCTAAGCTTCTTAATCAAGATGCAATATACAGCAGTCTAGAATCTTGTTTAAAGCCTACAAAGAAATTTTTTTATACATATATTTTTTGTTCCTCTTTTATAAAGTCGGACAGAATATTAAAGGTTCCTTCACTAGTGGATGCTTAGTTGAAGAGAAAATAAGTTTTTTTTTTTTTTTTTTTAATGGTACCTCACTTCCATGCAGATTTTTGTTATGAAACTCTTACCACCTAGGAAAGTATAAAATGGGCATGAAACAAAAGCCCTTCTAAGCAATGCAACAATAAAAAAAAAAGGTACCATAAAAAACTAGATTAATAGAATGTTCTAATTAATTGATCTTTGTGATATTAGGAAAATAATATTGACTTTAGTCTTTAGGAAACATTTGGAAATAGCACAAACAAAAAGCTAAAAGTTAGGTCTCATCAAACACATCACTACCACCCGCCCTTGTTGGTAGGATGATACCTCCCCCATGCATAGAATATTTAGGGGTTTGGGGGGTGGGGTTTGAGTTGCAGGGTCAAAATTATATTAATGTATGTATTTCTAATCATCTAAATAAATAGAAAATAAAAAATTCAAACATATCACTCTACTTGTCCAAATAATTCGCAGAAAACCTAATTAGCAAGTGTAATACCAATACCAACATTGAACGGTCTTTTCTAAAATTGATTAGTACTCAATCTTCTTGATTAAACGGAACCTATCTTATTTAATGCCAATTGGGATGATTTACAAAACCACAACTAGTTTTAAATTATTAGTTTGCTTTGCACGAATAACCAGTAATGTAAAGACTTGAAGATATTTTGGCTATATATGCTGTGAATTATTATTTATTAATCTATTAGTCAGTGGATGCTGCTTTGGTGTTAACTTAATTGTCGACAAGTGAAATGATGCTTATTAATATTTTAGTCACATTCATGATTTCTTAATTCTGTAATTCATTGAAATTATTAGTGTACGGATCTCCAGCCACTGTCTGCTGTATTTTCTCAATAAATAAATAAAAATCTATATATAAAATTTGTTAAGTTTAAGTTATACTAGATGTAATTTTAAGTAATGTTACACTATTTGGTATTTTTTTTATTAGATGTAAATTTTAATAAATCCACCATTAGATTAGATTCTCTTCTTACATTCTACATGCTTGCAAAATTTCACAATGATCTAAAATTAATAACTATGTCATCGATCATGAATTTAAATTTTAAGTTTTTATATTTAAAATTGTCCATAAAAGATGGGCTTTTAGATCGAGCAGTAAATAACATTTGATTGCCACGAAACTTGACATACGTGTTAAGAACATAAAAAAACATATAATCTAACGGTATGATTTTTGAAATATTAATTTAATAAAAAGCTATTAGGTGGTGTAACATTATATAAATGTATACCATAATCATAGACTAAATGTGGTGGTTTTATCTTATTCTGTAGTATAAAATTAAAAATTTTAGGGGGAAAATTTTAATGAATGCAACATATACAACATTTTGTATAGATTAGCCAATCAATCAATCTTCAAAAAACTCGTGGGATTGCGTAACCATGTGTTCACTTGAATCACACCACTTCTTATCAATTAGCCAATTTACTATTAAATAAACATTCAATTAATTTATTTATTTTAATATTGATGAAATGCATCAACACTTTCTTTTCTATTAAACTAAACATCAATTAATTTATTTATTTTAATATTGAAGTGCACTGTGTCGAAGGACAACATTTTGTCTCCTTATGCCACTTTAAAAACAAGCGCATGGGTAACGATTCTAAATCCCATAAAAGACTTGATGTGGCATAACACAACTTACAATTTGATAAGTAATATTAGAGCCAATGTCATGGATTCAGGTTGCTAGAGTGTCATATTGTAAGGGGGGATTGTTAGAAGAGACCACAATTCAGCTCCCTACGACCAATCTAAAAATAAGTCCAAAGGATGTGATGTTCAATATCATAAAAGACTTTAATATGTCTTATTCATCACCGATTAATTTGTAAAGTAGAGTGACACAACTCATAGTATGACAGTCTAAATCAAAAAATATGAGTACATTCTTTAAGTAAAAAGCTTTTTTTTTTTTTAAGTAAACATCGTTTCTCTTTTTTTTGAGAGATTCATTACCCATGAATCTAGACAATAAATAGTTGTGAGAACCATGGCATTCACTTTCTTTGAAGGGGTAATCTTCAGTTTCTCGTTAAACATTTTCTCAATAATATAATTTTTGCCCATGAGAGAATGACTCCTCCAGTGGAGCCAAACGCTCCTGGCTAGCCTAACTTTCTGTGATCACGATCCATGATAGTAGTAAATGACCTCTTTTTTTTTTTTTTTTTTTTGGTAAATAGTCGTAAATAACCTTTAACAGTTTACATTTTTTTAATATATATATTTAAAAATTTGAAGAGAGAAAGAGATAGAATACCAAAGAATATGAGAGTTCCATATTCTAGGGTTTTTATTCTCCGCCCACGTCCACTTTTTGTATTTATTTTCATGTTTTAAACATGAACATTATTTTTTTACCTTTTAAAATGTGTACATAAATATATTAATCGTAAATATTAGATAAATTAGTGGATGTAAAATGAGTGCAAGAGAATATTCTCTTATTCCCTTTGCTTATTTGCCTTGTGATGCATCCAAAACTTTAATGGCGTATCATTTACGTAAGAGCTCCATTGTTTATGCTTCTCGGAAACTTTTTGGCTTTCTTGTTAGTAATGACACCTGAGTTTAATTGTCTATGCCAGTTGGAAACCTTGGCACCTTTCTTTGTAGTACAATTTCTGTCTTACAAACGAAGCAATAAGATGCAATTTACTAAATAAGTGTGTCTGAGTTTTATTATTATTATTATTTTGAATAAAGCGTATGTTCTTACGATTCTGTAGCTTTTGTTTCTTTTTAGGCGTTACAGTGCAACATATTGCAACATTAATGTTGATACTTTGATCACACGACAATTCAGTTTTACCAATTAATTACACTTATCATGTCTCCATAAACGCAAACTTATTTACTGTAAAAATCTCTCGTTAAGAGTTTTGTTCCTAAACTGGTTGATAGACATTAGAAATTTGGACTCACGATGTGTCCTTCAACTCCGTGTTCTTCAAGTCCATTGAACCCAGCACTTGAATGACCCCAAAAGTATGGAGTTTGGTTCCTTAAACTAACTAAATCACCTGGCCCTGAAAATGCCTCATACCAACAACCATTAATTCCTTTGTTAATTGCTCTTTTGTTTGGGTTAAAAGGACATGCAATTCCACAGCCCATACTGCTGCCATAAGTTCTCTTTGCATTCCTTTTAGTCTTTTCATTTCAATATATTCTCCAGCTTATATGGGCTTGAATCTGCTAGGTTATTGTTGCCTGTACTACAAATGCCACTTTGTTACGAGGAACTGCTACATTCACATAGAACCTGAACCTCCAGTTTCTACGGACTAATATTCTCAACCATGATAAATTGTTCCCTAAAATGCTCAACAATGCTAGATTTAAAAACAAAATAAACTTATGGAGGCATTGCGCATGACCTAAAGTGAAAGATATATACCTAACTTCGTACTAATAAATTCCCTGAAATCTAGCTTATGGAATTTAGATTTTCGAACCTGACAAGTGTCTTAACCTACAATGCATGTTTTGCATAAATGGGTTTGATTTTCTTAGTAAACATTATCGCCAATTTTTTCAGAGAATCATAGGCATATGTCTAGCCCATTTGTAGTTGCAGAAGATAAAGAATCCGAACACGCACTTTCTGTAAATGGATCAGAAGCCATCAATTTCTCAAAAAGTACTTCTCTCTAGTATGATATTGTACCCTGACAAAGGGCAGCCTCGAGAATTCATGTCTTATTATATAGATGAGATTTTTTTTTTTAATAATATAGAATTTCAACCTATGACGTCAAATTCTTGATGATTACTTTTATCATCATGCTAAGATACTAATCGATTTATGGTGTAAGTGAAGTTTAAACCCAGATCACAAAAAATTTTACCAATTAAGATAACTAAAAATCACGATTCAATTCTAAATGAGAAAACAGCGAAATCAATGTCAAAATAAAACCCTCAAGTTTTGAACATAAACTATTGGTTGCTTAGACAATATTCATATAATGTCAAGAATATGACAATTAATGTTCTCTCAAGCCGAATTATTTATGAACATAAAGCCAACTTGAAGTTTGAACAGTCTCAGTGATTTAGAGAGTTGAGCTACTATTCTCCAAATAAATTATTGATTCATCTAATAATACATTGGAATCGACCTGCAATCCAACTTACGATAAAGCCCTCGGTTGAGCTACTATTCTCCAAATAAATTATTGATTCATCTAATAATACATTGTAGGGTGAAAAGAATAGTCGTGCATACTGCATATCACTACAGGATTCTAAATCAACTCTCTTGGGAGATCTCATGTAGTCATGTTTAAACTATAGAGAGTTGAGTAGAATCTTCATCAATTATAGAATTTATTAACTGTAATTGATCATTTAATTTCCGGTTTATATTATTATTATTATCAGCTTAGGGCTAAGAGCATACGTGTTATTCTAACCTAAATGGGAGAATAAAGTATTACAAACCATTAAATTGTCTTCTCAAAAAAAAAAAAAAAAAATATAAATTGGGTTTGAGGATTCATTTATGTGTTGCAAAGGTATTAAGCATGCCACAACATCCACTTAATAATGGCTATCCTATTTCTACCATTTTGGCCAGAGTCTCAACTCCAAAATTTACGAGGTGTACAGCTTACAATTTTTTAGACCATACCTAAAAAAAATATTTTTTTAATAAAGAAAATAGAGCTTACCTTATATAAAGGTTTTAAAAAAAAAAAAAAATTATACATGTTTAGGCCCTAGCTCGACTTACAATTGATTTTAACAAATTTTACTTAACCAAGTGATTGATTAATCCAATTCCAATTTCATGCATCATGGATAAACAATTAAACATAGTGAAAACTATCAGTAAATAAAACTCAACACACACACACAAAATTATGGAAAGAAATCTGCCAGGGACGAAAAACTCTTTAAGGCCTTGCCTAATAAACAGAATTCACAACGAAGATAATTGCAGTACATAATGACTTACAAAACCTCCAGTTGTGTAATGTACATATACTTGAGCCTCCAAAATTTGCTAGCAACAAACTCTACTAGTTGTTTCTCTTTACAATCTCCAAACACAAGTTGAGACACCAACGGCGAAACCAATCTCTTGGTTACTTCGATGCCTCTTGAAGATTCCTAATGGTATTTAGGTTTTTCAGCAATCCAAAGCACTCAAGATGTGATCAAGGTGATAGTTGAAATCTCCTCTCAAAGATATTCAATGGAAAAGGGTATGACAAGGTTAAGAATTCTCAAATTTAGTCTCTTTTTACCATGTGATTGTCTTCAATTCTCTAAATCAAGGTTACAAAACCATTTTTATATATGTGTAGAGTTTAGGGGTTAAGTTGCTACAAAAAAGCTCATTAAAAAGCTTAGGTCGATGGCTTTTCGCAAACCTTGCTCTATTGAGGTGTTTGGCAAGTGTCAGGCGAACTTCTCTAGAAGTCCAAACTGATGATCATAGTAGACCTAAATGATTGGCGAGGGGTTGGTGAGACATTCTATTTGAAACTTGCTTGATATAACGTACTGAACAAAAGTATTTTTTAACCACCTCTTGCCCAAATGCTACACATATAAAAAACCCCCTATGTTGATCCAAATCTCTAGAGAAGGAAGATGGCTATTGAAATACAAAGAATTAAAACCCAATGAACCCATTCCTTGTCTTCTAACCCCTTCCAATTAAATTGTCAATGAAAGGAGATTTCCATCCAAACAACAAGGTTGCCTAGTGAGTGTATTGAAGTACTTCCATAAAATTAACCACAAAGGAATGACAAAAACCTTCAAGTGTCCCTGAGGTAACTAAGAGATTGACTTTACGGTCGATCGGCGAGCAGAATTGGACCATTATAAAGATGTAGGCTTGATCACCAATTACACAACAAAAATGGGGAGCTCAAATAAAATATGACAATATCTGATTACATGTATTGGATGTCTTGGAAGTTAGCTTGTATCTCAACTTTTTTTGTTAATAATGGATTTGACATTCCACGTAGATATATGATATGGGGTTGCTGTAAGAAAATGGTAAATCTTTTATTTTTTCAAGTTTGAAGTACACGTTCTCTAGCTTTCGTTGATGTACAATAAATGCAATCACCCCCACTTATAGTGACCAACTGACCATCCCAAAGCCACTAGACACTGCTAACTACATTCACATAGAACCAACAAGGTCTACTAATATTCTCAGCCTAAAGAAATTATTCCCTAAACAAAATGCTCGTTTAGTAACAAAGCATTGGTTAGAGAGAGAAAGAAGAGCCTCGGAGACTTGACACAATTATGCTGAAGGATGCTTGATTTGGATGTGAACGATTTGTACTTCACTCTACACACGGATTCTGTGCAACACTAGTCCATGAAACTGAGAAACCGGACATGTGCGTATATAATTTCTGCATAAACAGGCTTCGTTTATTAAAAAAAGGCTTTGTATTTTTTACGGTCCGGTTAATTCATTTTAGAAAATTATTTATAGAACATTGAAGAAATTGTCAAAAAAATTAGTCATTTTTTAATTTTCTTATAAAAAATTTCTTAAAATAGTTTACTAATATATGCCCTGATAGTTTGCATTATTAAAGCCTTACTTTTTAAGGTTAAGACAATCACTCTCGTATTTTTAGTCTAAATATCTAGGAAGTAACCTTATAAGTAGTGTCTAAACCAATTAACTTGACTTGACACAGACACATCATGAATCTGAAAATGAAAATGTGACATTTATGCATCCTATACAATGTATTGGACCACTAACAATTGCTTAAATTGTTTTTTTCTAGATAATCACAACCTATATAAAATAGGCATACGTTATATAATCTTATCTCTTAACCAAGGTCACTTATGAGAGGTCATAAATAACTTCTTATCTTTAAATTGACAAGTTTGGTAATACAAAACACTTATTAGCTAGATTAGCCTATATTGGCAATTGAGTGAGGGTAATGCCTCTAATATGAGAATAGTTTCTTTTTAAAGAAGAAACATGGATAACCCAAAAGATCCAACTAATATTTTGAACTCTCATAGTGATATTTGGTGATTTGTTTTGTTACAACTATTATACAATGTAACACTATTGGAAATGTTTATCTACAAAGATGAAATCCACCCAATAACCAACTTACAATGAAACCTTCACTATATTAGTCCGGCAGATTAAATGAAAATCGATCTGCTACGATAAATTATTAATTCACATCCATATCTGGGGTGAAAGGAAGGTCATGCATGACGAAATTGGACACAAAATCCAAGATATTGATTTTGACAAGTGAAATGCGGTGGTTGAACGAAGACTTGATGCGGTATGCATTCATACGCATGGTCTAGACTCTAGTGCATGCAAATTAATGCAGAAAGAAGATGTGAAAAAAGATTGTCTTAATCAATTGTCATTTTCGTTTGGTAAAGTTTCAATTTTTGTCATTTTTGTCATTTTAGTCATGATACATCTGACTCCTCTCTATGAAATCTTTTTACCAACTCTTACGCTAGAACTAGAAGAACATTCTCAACTATAATTCTTCCTAGAATAAAAGCTGCTTGAATATTACTGGCAAATTCCACAATACCCTTCAACCTATTTCAAACTATTTGCCAAAGTCTTAATTATGCACTTGTACACTATGTTGTAGCAAAATATAGGCCTAAAATCTGCCATGTAGGATGGATTAGATACAATAGGAACTAGCATAACAATCTGATTTGGACTGGTCCTGTACCATTACCCCATTTACATTCATAATATATTTTAACTTTTTAACTTTTTAACTTTTTCTCACTTTTTTTTGATTATATAATGGTTAAAATTGAATGTTATTTTTTTTTCAACTTTCAATCTCAATTATTAAAAACTGTTGCATCATATTCAATATCCTAGGTATTGCACTATCTCAATCCATAACAATCATTAGCATTCACCTCTTTCAAGAGCTTACTCAAGAAGAAGAGAGCTTGATGTAGAATAGACAGTACATACTTTCTTGGAGCAGCAAGGGCGCAGGAAGTCACAACGCAAGATCAAAGTGGGGTGCCAGTAGGGGCTATCAGAGGTAACAGTGTTGAAATTGCATGAAATTTGGCAGGTTGAAGGGAAACGGCATTCTGATCCAGAATCATGATATCATGAACGTCGCCAAATTTTAGCCAAATTCCTTCGTTAAGGCCCCGAAAACAATGTTTTTGCTATTTATAGTAATATTTGTTTTTCCTTAATAACTTTTAGTTTAAAAGTCAGAATAAGGTCCCGTCTATTTTGGGACGACCCTTAAGGTCAGTAGTTTATGATTCTGCGTTTATCTCAATTTTGTCATTTTTGGTAAAATTCGGTAATTTTGTCACCTAATCGTTTAATTAGTGCGAATTAGGATTTTAAACGTTTTTGTTCAGTATTTATATGTTTTGTAGCCGTTAGAGGCAAATTAGACTATTATCAATAAGCAGAGACATTTTGTCAATTTTCTTTTCTGGTGGATTCCAGTTTTATCTCCTTGTGGATTCAGGGAAACCCCTCGTGGATTCGAGGTTTACTACCCAGGAACTAACAGTTTAGTTTCTGTTTCATCAAGAGAGCATCGTGTGTGCTCTTCTTCAGGCTTCCGCGACATCAAAGCTTGTACTGCCCTTACTAGTAGGACCAGGAGACTTATCAGCCTTAAAGGAAAACATAAGGTTTGTTTGGTCCCTACATCCCTACTCCCTATTTTCAATTTTGTATTTTTATAAACTATTTTTTTAGGTGTTTTGAATAAGGGTTTTACTGATGTATGTCTTTAAGGCATATATTAATAAATTATTTTAAGAAATGAGTTTTACTAACGCATGATCTTAGAGTATATGTTACTAAACCATTTTAAGAAAATTTTTATTAAGAACTGAAAAGGTTGTCAAAATTTTTAACAATTTTTTCAATTTTTGATAAAAAAAAAATAATTCTAAAATGAATTGTTAATGTATACTCTTAACGGGACCCTTTTAATAAGCATTTTATGGGAAAATGAAAAAATGACATATTTTGTTTAAAAGTATTTTTCAAATTCTCATAAAAAGTTTCTTAAAATAAATTACTAATGTATGTATGAGGGTATATATTAATTGGACCCTTTATTTCTCTTAATAATAATAATAATAGCAACAAACTTGCCATCCATCACCCACAACTTGCGACCTACCATCTTGTCCCACAAAAGTCACAACTCACAATAACAATAAAGACGCTGCATGGAATTTAGTCGAATTGCCCAGCCACCGTGACCTTGAGAGAGATAATAAAATAACAAAATATTAAAAAAATGCCATCAACTTATTTACAAAAGTTCCATCCCAAAAAAAGAAAAAATGTAGAACAGTTTTCATAAAACTATTTTCCACAATAATGTCAGAGAACAGTATTCTGAAAATTGTTTTAAGAAAAGAGTAGCCAAACAACTCAAACTTGTTATGGTGAGACCTACCAATTTTTTTTTAAATACAGAAAACTATTTTCTTTTTAAATGGGATACCAACCAGGCACTATAATATTTCTAGCAGGAGCTCTACTTGATGGTTAGGAATGGTGTAATCCAAGCTTTGTCCAATGATGGAAACATCAAAGTAGCAAGTGATAGGTGAACTTAGCTAGCACTTTTGATTTTTCATAAAACTTTTTTTTATTTGCTTTCGCATAGTATAAATTTAAAATTTTCAATTAAAAATTAATTACTGTTCACGACAGATGAACCCATAGTGAGATAAATCGCTGACCCAAATTTTTTTTTCAAAGTATAAGTAACCGAACTTGAATTAAAAAACTCAATTAAACCTGATACAAGCACCTTAAAACTGAGTACCCAACCAACTCGGCCAACCCTTGATTTATTTTTCATAAAACTTACAAGCTACTAATTGCATTCTCATCATTTCTAACCATTTCCACCTTTGTGCACTCCGAAGTCCAAAGTTCAGCCATATGTTTCTAGACTTTACCTTTACAGAGACTCCCCAGCCCATTCTACTTCTCTAATCAAAATTATTGTTGCTGTCCCTCTTATTTGACCAGTTAATAACAGTCAATACAGGAAGGTCCGTCACCTCCTAATGATATAGACCCTGACAGATCAATCACCCTTTACATCCTTAACTTCGCAATGAATAAACTGATTGGACTGTTTGGACCTTCCTAACACTTGTTGTTCCACTAAATCCACACTCTTCCCATCTAGATCAAGACAGTCAAAATTATGTGCGAGTACTGTAACTTAACATATTAGTATGTTCTATTATTTTTGATGAAAATATTCAAAGGTTAAATTTATCCACCCTTGACTATCGATATATATATATATATAAAAGGTTAAAATTACCTAAAAGAAGTCATGAAATTTGTAGTTTAATTAATATCTCTTGAAGGTGTTTTCAATAAAAATATTCAAAATTTAAATTTACCACTTGTAATTATCGAAAAACTACTTTAAAAAAAGTCAAGAATTTTGTAGTTTAATTTTGATAATATAAGACAAATATTTAGACTTAAATGATCTCTTATGAGAATCTAAAATTTTTTCAAGCCCCACAATAATACACATATAATATAGTTATTGATTTCAAACATGTAGAGTATAAAAATAAAATCTAATCCAACAATAAATTCGTTAAAATTCACATTTTATAAAAAAATATTTTGTAACGTAACATAACTGTAGGGTTCGTTTTCTTTACGTAAACCCAAAGACAATTAATTTGTAGAGTATGGGTTGAAGAACTAGAGTTGACAAGGGATTCACAACAAAGGATTATCACTCCTTTTTCTTATTCCTTGATCAGTTTCCCTACATTCCATGGTTTGTAACAAACCCTCTCCTTCTATTATATAGCCACTCTCATCCTCATCTCTACCGTCCACGTGCTCCCCATCCATGGATTTGCTCAAGTACCTGTCACGTCAGGCAGCTTCTTTTCATCTCTGTGTGAGTGGCGGTAGGTTATGGAGCACTGTTCAGAGGTCTTCTCCACATAAATGCGGCCAGAAAAGCTGTTGCAGTGCATTGAATACGTTATTATTTAATATTTTATTTTTATTCAGAGATAATAATAGAGAGGCTTTGAGGTAGGTCGGCTATGCCGGTGTGACCCTCAAACACACACTCACCTACACACACACACCGCTCTTCTGAAGTTCAAAGCTAGGCTTGGGTCTGATCGGAGATAGAGTCGTCCTCGGTCGGTGATCGGAGTTGGGTTTTCCGGCGAGTGAGAGAGAGAGAGGGCTCGTGATATGGTGGTTTGAGTGAGAAAAGCTAAGCTGAGCTGAGAGAGAGAGAGAGAGTATTGAAGAAAGATGAATGGGCATGGAGATAATAATGGTAATGGAAATGGAGATGGAGGGTTTAGCGGAGTGGAGTGGGATTACATTCGGAGACACCATCGCCATGAACTAGCTGATAATCAGTGTAGCTCAGCTCTCGTCAAGCACATCAAAGCCCCCGTTCATCTCGTAAACTCTCTCTTTCTCTCTCTGTATGTATATGCATATGTAGATTGAGGGATTGATGTGGAGATTTGTTAAGTTTTGTGAGTAAGGGATCGGAGTTTGAATTTGTGAATTTTTTTTTTTTTTTTTTTTTTTTTGGGTTGAGATTTTTGGTAATTTTTTCAATGTTTGACTGATTTTGATACTGGTCGATCTCGATCTGTTATTTATTTATTTTTTTTCCCTTCCTTAGATTCATTTCTTGAGGGAAAGATTGCAAAGAAAGAGAAAGAAAGAGAAAAAAAAGATGCAATCTTTTTGTTGTTTAATTGATTAGGCACATATATTTTGGGTGAAATCTGCATGCAAGTTTGGATTTTTTTTTTTTTTTTTTTCCTTTCTTTTGGTAAGTTTTTGTTATGTTGGGTTTGATTGAAGTTTTTGGTTACTATAAAAGGTTTATGGAAAAGGGTGGAATGGGATTTTTTGTGAAGGTTTTTGCTATAAAGGTTTCTGTTTTGTTGTTTGTTGCTGTGGAAATTCTTAAAAAGGAAACAGTAAAGAAAGCTAGTGTTGAAATTTCCAATTTTGCGGTCGTGTTAAAATGGCAACTTCCTAGCTCAATCAAGTCAATTGAACCTATTACATTATTCTGCATAAAGCTCTGTTTTTGAGTCTTTTTTTTTTTTTTTTTGNGCATTGAATACGGTGGCAGCAGCCTTTCCCTCATATATTTTCTCATCCTTATCGTTCCTGGGTATGTTTTGAGCTTATCTTGATCAGATGGAGTCCTCGGACAATCAATCAGACTTTTCCTCTACTCATTTAGTCTCCAATATCACATCAAAGTAAAACATCTTCCTCGGACAGGTGATGTCCTCCTCGGACTGGAGATATCCTTTTCGGACCGCGATGATTCTCTACAGGAGGGTTCCACTTCACTCTGGGCCCTGCATTTTACGCATCTTTATCTTCGGATGTGAAACAGTCCTCTCCTGGGCATTCGGCCCATTAACTTGGGCCTAACTCCCTTATCCCCCACAATAACTTATATAAGATGTAACTTAAACTTAACCTTATATAAATATTACTATATGGATATTGTATTCTAAACTAATTTAGTGCATTAATAAATTCTTTCTTACTTATTCATCAACAATAAAAAAAAAAAAAACATACATACATACATACATATATATATATATATAATTGGAGACCAAAAATTGCCTCAAATGAATATACAAAATTTTTTTAAATATTTTAATTTGAGAAACCCAATGGATATACATCAAAATATATACGTCAAAAATGGTATTTTTTTTTTTTTTTTGCTTTCTCTATCTCCAACCAAATACTGGGTTATGCTGTGTTTGTTGGATTTCTTTAATGATTGAAAAAAAAAAAATTACATCAAATTTTGAAGGCTTAAGATGAGTCTGCATGTCTATATTGATGTCTTTTATGGTGAAGAAATGGGTTTCATTTGTTGAGAAGTTTAGCTCTTGAATGATTTTTCTTTTCTTTGGGAAATTTGATGGTTGAAATGTTGTATTTTGGGTTTGCAGATTTGTTTCTGACATTTACTTTAATTCATGTAACCAGGTTTGGTCCTTAGTGAGGAGATTCGACCAACCGCAGAAATACAAGCCCTTTGTTAGCAGGTGTGTTGCGCAGGGGAACCTTGAGATTGGGAGTCTCAGGGAAGTAGATGTTAAGTCTGGACTTCCTGCAACTACAAGCACGGAAAGATTGGAACTTCTTGATGATGAAGAGCATATACTCAGCATCCGGATAGTTGGGGGAGATCATAGGCTTAGGGTATGGAATCTCTTTTCTTTTTTCTTTTTTCTTTTTTTTCCTGATTTAACCCTTTCTTCGCCTTTTTTTTTCTCAATTAAAAAAAAAAAAAAGATGATCTCCACATACTATATAATTTTCTATCCCAAAATCAACTTGAAGAAATTTGCTTCTTGGTGTGCGTGTATTGAGAAATTACTGAACATCTAGCATTAATCTTGCTCTGCACCAATGAGTATTTTATTTCAGTACTGCAGTTTTTGCTTTGTACCGTGCAATTTTTTGGTTTTAGTTGAAATTTACCAGATTAGAAGAAGTTATGTGCTCAAGATGTACAAAGCATGAGCTATGAGGACAGTATGCTTCTCTACTAAATGTTGAGATTACTGAAAATTGGGTGGTTCACCTGGCATATGTTGATACCAAAATGAGAGTTTTGCCGCTTTGAAGCAGTCCTTAATTAGAGTTGTTTGGACTATAATATTTTCCTAATATATTGTTTGAGTGGGTTAAGATAAACCCAGTAAATGCTGTTGGTTATTATCAGAATCTTTCAACAATTTTTCTTCTGGGTATTTTACTTATTTAAAAGATATGCTAGTGTTGTCCTTGATTTACGAAATTCAGTTTCTGAACTGACAGGAAGTGGTTGAATCTGGAGAATATGTTATATTTAGATCCAACTGATTTGTGCACTTGTCTGTGTGAATGCTGGACCTTTCTTTTTTTGATAATGCTGGAAGTCAATGGAAGTTTTTGATCATCAGCATTTGTCGAACATGCAATTGACCCAGGTGTCCAATGCAATAATTGTGTGGTGTCCATTCATTTGTTTCCACTTGAGGATAGTTCTAGACCCAATTTGGACTCTTCTGATTCAACTCAAACTCTTGTGCTCTTATAATTGATTTCGTTGGTTTTAAGAAAATTAGAAATTCAGTTTCTGAACTGACAGGAAGTGGTTGAATCTGGAGAATATGTTATATTTAGATCCAACTGATTTGTGCACTTGTCTGTGTGAATGCTGGACCTTTCTTTTTTTGATAATGCTGGAAGTCAATGGAAGTTTTTGATCATCAGCATTTGTCGAACATGCAATTGACCCAGGTGTCCAATGCAATAATTGTGTGGTGTCCATTCATTTGTTTCCACTTGAGGATAGTTCTAGACCCAATTTGGACTCTTCTGATTCAACTCAAACTCTTGTGCTCTTATAATTGATTTCGTTGGTTTTAAGAAAATTGTGAGCAGTTGAGAAATTTTCTAACCATGGAAATCCAGTGTGCTTTTGCTGATGATGATATCAGCTCCATGAATAAAGTTTGAGAAATTTCTGTTGATTTTTATTTTGAATTTCAAGCCTGCTACATGGAGAGTTCATGTTATTTCCAGCTATAGTTGAATTGTGCCTTATGGCCTGTTTGGATGTTTAAAAAAAGAGGGGGAGTAGAGTAGAGGGAGGGAGAGTAATTCAATTACCTTGTTTGGAAATTTTTTAAAGAAGGAGGGGGAGGGGGTTAGAGGGGTTTGGAGGGGTTTCAACTCCCTCTAGCCCCCCATTTTTAATTCTCCCAAATTGGAGAGATTTGGAGGGGGAGTAGAGTACATAAACTATTGACCAAGTAAATTACTTAAATTACCCTTATTATATTAACAAAATTACACAAGGGGAAGGGCTAATTACTCCTTTCCCCCTTACTAATTTTAAAAACATCCAAACAAGGTGGGGGAAAATTATTCTCCTCTACTCTCCTCCCCACTACTCTCCTTCCCTCTACTCCCCTCTACTCTCCTTCCTCTCTAAACTTCCAAACAGGCCATTAATTTGGACTTCCCAGGGCCTTTGGGCCAATTGTGCACACACGCGTCTCATGTGCTCTGGCAAAATTATGAAGTTGCTCTAGCTTAACGGAGTGAGCCTCTGCCCATGTTTCAGATCTTATTGTAAATGATTATTTTTTATTGGTGGCTTAATTGCAGCTGTACTTACATTATTTATCTATAACTCAATCATATTGACCAAATTTAATGCCTTGAAGTTTCCATAAAGGAGCTTAGTAGGATAAGTTAGATCTGGTTTGCTTTATGGCTTGATCTTTTAGTTCTTTTGTTATTATGAAATAAGCTTAAAGGAGCCCAACCTATTTCTTTTTCTTTGGTTGGTTTTTTCAGAACTATTCTTCCATTATTTCCCTCCATCCAGAGATCATTGATGGAAGACCAGGGACTCTCGTAATTGAGTCGTTTGTGGTGGATGTGCCTGAAGGGAACACAAAGGATGAGACTTGCTACTTTGTTGAGGCCTTGATCAAGTGCAATCTCAAATCACTTGCTGATGTTTCGGAGCGGCTTGCTGTGCAGGACCGAACTGAACCCATTGATCGGCGCTGAAAATTGGGGCTAGGGATATAGTGGAGGCTAGGGCAGCCAAGGATGAAGCTTCCGAGGCTTTCGAAACTCGGAGGCTTTGGAGACAGACTGGCAATTATACTACTTCCTTCTTCATACATACTTGCACACTCTTGTCTGCTATGTTATTTGCCTTCCTTTTAAATATTGTAGTCTGGTTTTCCTGTCTTTAGCAGATCAAGAACCACAGCTTTTATAAGAGTTTCTGAAACTTTTCATTAATGAAAATTTAAAAAAATTAAAAAAAAAAAAAAGAAAAAAAAAAGAAAAGAAAAGAAAAAACCGACAGTGTAGGTTCTCTTTTCTTCAGGCTTTTGTCCCAATTGCAGTATCCTTTTATGGTTGTATATATGTGCTGGAAAGAGAT
Source organism: Quercus suber (assembly GCF_002906115.3). Taxonomy (NCBI): domain Eukaryota; kingdom Viridiplantae; phylum Streptophyta; class Magnoliopsida; order Fagales; family Fagaceae; genus Quercus; species Quercus suber. Next base: position 49,403 of record NW_027069747.1, read on the forward strand.
GATGTCTGTATATTTGGTTTCTGGTGTAGTAGTTTCTTGTTGCATTTAATTAAAGTCTTGTGAAAAGTTAGCAGTGCGTACTATATTCATCTGTACCCAATGTTACTGTCCCTTATCCCCCATAGGCCATAAGACCTCTAATCTTGAAATGGTAAAATTGCAGGAAATATGTTTGTGGATTCAGGTGCTGCTGTAAGGTTAGCTACTTACAAATTGTCATGTAAAGGTTTTTGGTTTTCCACCAATAATTTGGAGATCTTTGCAATCTTGTCTCATAGACTGCTTGCTGGTACCGCTGTAATGCTGCTTAGGAGAAACTGTAGTCATTGTGTAATTATAACTATCTGCCACAGGTTCATGACTCACAGCACCGTCCCTCCTACTTGAAAAACCCCTAAAACTTGTTACTCCTCCTCTGCTGTCTTGTCTTTTCTTTTGAGATGGAACTTATTTTTGTACTTCTTACTGTAACATTTATGCTTTATGGATAGGTAATTAGTGGGTTGCTTCCTGTTAAAAGGTTTATTTTATTGAGGTTATACTTGTAACCTTAAAGAATGGAATTCAAGTGGAGGAAAATGAAATGCTTAAGCTATTGTGGATCTTCAATAGGAAGTATTAGGATTGGTTCCATACTAGTGCAACCTCTAATACTGGTTTAGAGGAAAATTCTGTCAATATAGGAGATTGTTGATTGTAAACGGTACTATATTTTATAATAACTGTCCAAATTTTTGGCAAGAGACCAGAGCATGATCTTAAAAAAACATTGGCATATTCTCAAGAATATTTAGGGTGCGGCCTGCACTCCAAGTTTTAGTAAATGCAAGCAAGTACTCCAACTATTGGATCTTTAGAGGACAAAAATACCATTTTCTTGATTCATGTTGAAGTCGATACTCCAATTTTATTTTTTATTTTTTATTTAAGGAATGGGAATCTAAAATCATGGATATCCTTATTGAAAATATTCAAAGTACTTAATTTCAACATCAAAAGTGCTCAATCAATTAAGCTACAGGCTTTTGGCAAAAAAATTGTTTTCTTTGACTCGTATTGATGCTGCTCAAATTAGAAATTTCTACCTGGTGCTCAAAGGCGGAGGCTATCCGTGTCTCCTCAGACATGAGGAGCATATCATCATTGAAGCAACCGACATTGACACCATTCTAGTAATGTTCAACATAAACGAGTCCATTAGTATAGTAGCAACTGGATCTAAGTGATCGGTGGTCGTGGTGATTAGAAGAAATCTGTGTGAGGAGCTAATTTTTTTTTTTTTTCCTTTCATGGGATCTAACGAAAATGTTGGTTAGGTATTTTAGTCCATTGATAAATATCAGTGATGTGACTTTACCTCTCTTATCACCTTAGGATTATTTATTTAGAAAGTTTTTGTTCGAGCATTGTTTTAATATAAATGGTTTGAACAAAAATTATATTACATCATGAACAATAGTAGAGTAATTTCACAAATGAAATTCCCAAATGTGTTATTCTTTAAATGGGTTCATAAACAAGGCCTATCCTATTTTGGTAAAGCTCTAGTTCAAAAGGTAGCTCCCAATAGTTCAAGGATTTAGGCATAAAAATTTGCAATGAAGAAAGTTTCGGAGTTCGGCCAAGAAAAAAGAATAGAAAAAAAAACTCTAATTATATCTTGAACTCAACTTTGGTGGTTTCAACAATGAGATTAAGGGTTTTAAGTGATAACTCAGTGATAATGGCATCCTTTGTGGTTTTCCATGTATGTGATTTGAACCCCACCTCTCCCTTTTCACTATCTACATATTAAACAAAGAAAAAATATTACTACATGAAATGTCATTGTTTTATATCACTTTATTAAACAGTACTTTTTTATTTGATTTTTTCATAGTTTATGTACTTCCCAAACAGCCTCAATCTTGCTCTTACTATAGCAAAAGATTTATGTACTTCCCCAACAACCTCGATCTTGCTCTTACTATAGCAAAAGATTAGAGTAATATATATGCACACAAAAATTCATAACTTGCTGATTTGATAAGTTGTGATTTCGTCGAACTAATAAGTTATGATTTATACAATATCACTTTCACATTAATTTATTATTAACACCACTTTTATTAACAGCGAAAACCATTTTTTTGTTGATTGTTATTACATTCAAACAACTTTCATCGGCTTCATTTCATCTCAGCAGCTCTTAATGCCAATGAATCAGTCTGAGATATTGTAAACAAGTAATGCTGAAGGACTTTAGTATCCGACTCAACCACATTTCGTACCTCTGGCATAAGTTGTCATAGGATTTATGACAATGGATGCCCAAAAACGCATACATAACGGGACACCTGTATATAGGAAAAAGGATCTTGTGTTTCCCGTTGCTTGTAGCGAAAACAAAGGATACCCTCTCTGTAAATAGGGTTTAGTGGCCATTCCCTCTATCAAATCAATGTGCCAAGAGCATCAATTTCCCACCTTTAGATGTAAGTTGATCTTCGTGCCATACCAAAAGAGTAATACTAAGACTGAACAACTTTGACAACAATTAGGAGGACAGGCTTTCATTGTTTCTCATATAAAGTCTGCTATTGATGTCATTTTATCTATCGTTCAAAACTTGCTACCTTGACAATTGTGAAAAATTGTTGCAACTCTAGACTCACTGATATCAAAAATGTTGCAGTCTCGAAATGGAAAGAATGGGCACCATGCTGAACAGAGAACTCTCAACAAAGTACAATACAGTTCCTGCAATCCCAAATAATTGAATTTCCTTCAAAATTATACCCAAAATGGGGTAAAAGTTATACAAGATATCTATCACCTTTATTGTCCGTGGGGGTAAAGGTTACAGGGTAAAAGTTACAGGATTTCTCAAAATACTACAAGATATCTAACACCTTTATTGTCCGAGCAGAGGCCAGATGGTTGCTTCATATGTGCATCTGCGCGTCTATGAATAGACTTCCAAGAACAACTTGTGAACAGGAGAGGGTAATTGAGAGTAGCATAAATAATCCACCTGTGGACCTGTTCTGCTTCAAATAAACTGTACAGAGCCTCTCCCATAGTCAAGTAAACTACAGACAAGAAAGGGAGTCAAATTCTAAACTAATACAAGGTCCGCTTCTTCTACTTGTTCTTCTTGTTGCTCTGGCAACCGTCCTTCACGGAAAGGAAGAAGAATGCGCTTAATTTCTTCAGCACTGAGTGTCTCATACTCTAAAAGTGCATTTGCCAGCGCATGTAAAGCCTTCTCATGCTGAAAAAAGAGTTTAAGACAAAGTTAGCTAGCAGTAGAAATTCCTAATTCCAACCTTGAACGTCAGTCATATGGTTCTTGAACCTAATGGGTAAAGTTAAATGCGCACCCGATGGGCCTTGAACCCACAACCTCACCCTCCACCTAACACTTATAAGGTGCCCATTGAGCTAGAAGCTTATTGGCTGCTGAATTGGTATAGACTATGGAATTCTAATTTCATGGTATTTTTGCAAATTTTCTAAAATATTTAATATAGCAATAACATGTATAGAAAAATAAATTCCAATAATGCCCCTATTCCACCTAATCATTTTCAAGTTTCATTACAATATTAAAAAAATATTTTTTTCATTTTCTGTTTTTTTTAATTATTATAAAAAATAAAATAAAAACATATGTTCATGGAATACCCCTATTTAAAAAACTGTATGTTTCAATAATGCCATCATTTTGCTTAATGACAGCTATAATTTCATATGCCTCTCTCTCTCTCTCTTCTATATTTGTTATTTTAAGAAAATATTGAGAACCTAAAAGCCATAAAAATAATATATTCTTTTTTATATATATTTTAAAGTAAAATATCCTTTAGTTTTGCCAAGTGGAAATAAGACAAAATAAGAGTGCCCAACAACCTAGGACAGCAGATTTCTCTCTTTTTTTAATTTAAAAATAAAAATAAAAAGACTGCAAACAAATGAAATCTAATGGACAAACCTTCTTTAGCAAGGCTTTTACACGATCATATGCTTCTCTTAGGAGTTTCACAACCTGCACAACCAATTAGAGAAATTTAGATTAAGAATACACAAACATCATTGTTAAATCACAAGAACCCCAGATTCCAAAAAACGTACTTCAGCATCAACACGTGATTGCATTTCTGAACTTGGCCGGTCTTTGATGTGAACTGGCCCGATTGTATCACTCATCCCACAGCTTGATACCTTGCCAAATGAAAGAAGTACACCGCATTGAGTAATTGAAAAGAATAATTCTCATGTTTGGGACAAATATAACAATCCAAGTCACAATATTTTGATTTATTCTTATTTCCATATCCCTTGGGTACGTCACTGGGAATTGACAAGATAATAAAATGTAGTATAAATACTATTAATATAGAGCATGTGCGCACTTTAACAACATTTAAAACAATGATGATAGGTTCCATATAATATTGGAAATGATCCCCAGTTCCTGTCAGATATAGATTTTCCAAGGCATTTAAATTTAAAAAAATTAAAATTAAAATCATACCATATAGTGGGCTAGCTCTGTAGCTGTTTGAAGATCACTACTTGCTCCTGTAGTGACATGATCCTGACCAAAGATAAGCTCTTCAGCTACTCTTCCTCCCATACAAACTCAAGACGGGCTAATAACTGCTTCTTGCTAACTGATGTCTCATCACTTGATGGAAGCTGGGTGACCATTCCTAAAGCAGATCCACGTGGCATAATTGTTGCCTTGTGTATTGGATGTGCGCCTTCTGTATTGAAGGCAACAATTGCATGGCCACTCTCGTGATATGCAGTGAGCTGAATGAAGTGTAAGGAATATCAGGAAGTATTACCATGCATTTTGGAATTCTAAATTTACGATTCCTAGGAAACTGAGTTTATTCTCCTCCAGATGCAATTCCTACGTTTGATGCACACCCCCCCCCCCCCCTGCCCCCCTTCTTCTTTTCCATCCCCAAAGAAACAGAAGAAAATACTACTGGTCCCAGCTTAGGAGATCCCTGTCAAAAGTCAGCATCTCAAGTATCCCCAACCATCTATCAATTCACTTTCTGCATTATACCACACTTTTTTCCGCACAGCAATTAGATGTCTAATATCATCTGCACAGCCTAGCTGTGATATAAGATACAAGAGATTTCTATACCTGCTCCCCCCATATTTTAAAGCTGTTGGTATGCTAATTGTGATTCACTTAATTCGTGATCACATAGAGATTTGAGGGAGAAAAAAACCAATGATATACTCAAGAAGGCTCAACTGGATGACCTAATGCACCAATTAATCATAAACATGGCCTTAAGTCGACAAAAAAAACTTCCTTGAAAAACAAATAATGCCCCCCTTTCCTTCTGCATGACTCCCCATTTTTCTCTCAACTCTTCCTTATTATTAATTGAAAGAGAGGTCAAATTAAAGTTACATTTGGTGTTATTCTTATTAATGTTACGTCACTTGTATTTTTTGACAAATCCACTGTTGGATTACATTGTCTCCCTATACTTTCTATAATAGTAAACTATCAAAATGGTTAGAGAATAACTAAGTTCATGGATCACATAGTAAATAACATCTAATTGACATAAAAGTTTTAATACATGTTAAGAGCAAATTGAACATGTAACCCAACACTAGGATTTTCAAGTGGCAATCAAATCAAAAGCTACTAAGTGATGCAACATTAAGAAAGAGTTACACTAAGTGCAACTTGAACTATATATATATATAACCCAAAAGAGTGAACATGTGATTCTATGGGTATAAGATCGCACTTCAACCATTGAAGCTACAGGTTCAAACCCAACCCTGGATTGCCTCAAAATGAAATGCATACCTTCTTTGACTCGTCTGATATAAACATTGTTTTCCGCTCTGTACCCATTATTATCCTGTCTTTTGCAAATTCCAGCTGAGTAGCTGTTAGTTTTTCTGCACCTTCAACGGCAGCTTTGATGGCAGCAATATTAACCAAGTTTGCAAGATCTGGTAAAGAAGAAAATCAGGGAAAGTTAATTGGCAGGACACTCATATATTTCATTAGAAAAAACCAAAAACAGTTGTTTAACAGATATTTCACAAATTTGTAGAAAGAACTCCTATTTAACAGAATGACAAGAAACTCACCTGCCCCATTGAATCCTGGTGTACCTCGTGCAATCGCTTTGACATCTACATCGTCAGACAATGGTTTATCCTGTAGATAGAGCTCCAATATCTCTTGACGACCTTTTACATCTGGATTTGGAACAACAATCTAAACAGGGGTATTTGTCAGTGTTCTCTCAAAAAGAAGTAAAAAAAAAAAAATTTGTCAAAATTAAATAGACAACAAGATTCAGATATATCTAAAGCAGACACTACTTTGGAATTAATGACACAAACTTGGACACCCATTCAACAGGAATTAATTTAGTCCAGGGACTTAAGTTAACCCGTGGGAATTCTAAAACGTGAAAAGGTTTTAGGGGGAAATTTTCAACTCAAGAAAAATTTTGAGCCAAATTCATCATCTGGCAAGAGCTTGATAGCCAACATTTCTTATTCTCAAGATTTAGAGACTGAAATGGCCACAAAACCTCAAAAGTGGAGAGAACATCTAATCAGATAGATCTCAGAATCGAGAAAACAAATCCCTTAGTCCTTAGCCACTGAAAACTGATAGAGTAAAACTGAAGAAAGAAAATTTGGAATAGCACTGTAATGGATGAAATTAAGTGATGACCAGAACTTACATGCCTATCAAATCTACCAGGCCTTGTTAAAGCTGGATCAAGAATATCTGGCAAGTTTGTTGCAGCCATCAATATTATGCCCTACAGAAAAAATGTCAAACATATTCAGAAACGTATAAAGCAACTCATTAATAACACAACATGTTTATATGTACCTCATTCTGTTCAAAGCCATCCATTTCGACAAGCAATTGATGCAATGTTTTCTTTGTATGGCCTTCCCATTGTTTTCTTGTGGACCCAACAGCATCTATTTCATCGATGAAAATTATACAAGGAGCCTATGAAAGATGGAATAGGCATATGACACAATCAGAAACACACACTGAAGCAACAAGTATATATTTGCCTCTTAATGTAGCAACTTATCAATCTAGTACCTAAAGAATGTAATATTTGACAGCTAGAACAATAATAGATACTATAAGGAATATACTGATAACAAAATGCTATAGTGAACATAAATGTGCCACATGGCACACAAAGGTTTCTCCACCAATTTAAATTACTTTCAGGTTCCTGTTGTGATTTTAGTTCTTGGTATGTTAAATGTTCCAGTATTATTTACAGAATTCTCAGGATGTAGTTTCCAAATTTCTCTCCACATTTTCATGTTGCACAGTCGTGACCACCTTCGATACGAAAAATTGTGATTGAAAAGTTACATCTTTATCTAGCATTTATATATCATGATTTCTAGTATGTTTATAAAATCATCAACCCCAAACACGCCCGCATGCACTCTCACATTATTGTCACCAAAGAATGCCTCAAAAACCAACACACCTTTTTCTTAGCAGCTTGGAATAAGGATCTTACACGCCGAGCACCAACACCAACAAACCTGCCATATAGAAAGTACATCAAATTAGCATCCTACCACTCAAGTAATTCCAAGATCCCCAGGCAATACAGTTCACTCCAAAGCATACCCACAGGATCCCATCCTTCAGATCACAAATTTTAATGCAAAGCACAACTAGGGAAAACAGTACATTGTAGTCAAATATACATAATGAATTATTGATTCCAATTATTATCAGTACAACATTTTCAATATCAAAAGAAAGTTGGCAAGGCAACTTAACAGCCAAAAGAGTTTAGTAATATTGAAAGAGTTATAATATACAGATTTAAGGTCATCCCGCTTGAAAGTAAAGTTCTATCATGCCACCCAGCCCAATCATGAAACCACTCAGAGACAGGGCTCCAACCATTTTTCATATTTTAGGTCTCATGACAAAAATAGGCAGAAAAGAAGATGCACAGTCCTCATATAGTTATATAAGGGACATGTATTACACAGATGGAAGTTTAACACATGTTGCAAATATGAAGAGAAGCAAGTATCCCTTTCAAAGCAGATGAGAAATTTTCTCAGAAGGGCATGAGATTCTATAAAAAAGATAGTAAGGCAAAAAAAGAAGAAGAAATGAGGTGGACAGCAAAGACTTGTGAATGAAAAAGTGAAATACAGCCCACAAAAGCCCTACTTTCTCTGGATTACTCATACAAAACAGCACCATGATGCCTCCAAAAGGATAAATTCAATACTTGCCCAGCAGACAAAAAAAGTATAAAAGGAGAAAAATGGGAAATCTATTGCCACATCAAATGGTAACAGGCATTAATTTTCATAAAAACCAATAAAAATAACACCAAACATTATTTCATTATCCTCATAATTTGGCCAATAGTTCATTAAATACAAATTGACACAGTATAATGTGTTTTATAAGAAAGTTTTTATTTAATATACTACATTTTAAGTTAGCCAAATTTATGTACAGTAAACATTGGCTTACATTTCCTCAAATTCAGATCCTGCTCTATAGAAAAAAGGTACCCCAGCTTCTCCAGCAATAGCCTTCAACAGATAAGGCAAATAGTTATCAGGAAGAATTACAAAATATCACTTAGATTAGATCAAAGATCTTAATATCTGAAAAATATGAACATATTATTGAAATTTTTTTTTGATTGATAAGTCACACATGCACCTAGTGGGTCCTGAACCCATGACCCCACCATCCACAATGCTTTTACAAGAGGAGGTTCCATTTGAGCTAGAGCTCATTGGCATGAACATCCTATTGAATATCAAAAAAACCAATAGGCAAAAGGAAGATGTAATGGAAGCCCATACACACATGAAAATAAGTTATAGACATTTACTTCAGTATAAATCCATGTATATAACATTGATGCAGACACCATTACAACAAGGGAAACCAAATTAGAGTATTAGATTTCACACACCATTTGGAGCACCCCACCCCCCCCACCTCCTCTCTTCTTTTATTTTCATGGAAACAAATTCCAAACAGTATAAACAATTAAAATTTTACTTTTTCTTGTGCGATGTCTGGAAGGCAGAAACTTAAAAAAATTAAATAAATAAATAAACAGAGAAATTTAATTCCACCTGGAGTTTAAATGCACACCAATTTTTCATCAATCATCATTTTAGATAACGCATTTTGTAAATTACTGCCTACTTCCATTCACAGCATCCTAAATTCACTTTTTTTTTTTAAATAAATTAAATTCACAACTAGTATCTTCATTAAATACATATGCATGGAATCTTACAGTAAAAGCAATAACCTTAAACATCTTAACAAAATGGTAGCTTGCAAACTGTAACACAACGCTCGGACAAGATTCTAATGATCATGCTGGCCACTCTAACAGAAGCAGTGCTCTAAGTTCATATACAGATTGGAAAAGGGCTCATCACAAAGTAAATAACCATTTGCAGGATTATAGACACTAAAATCTTACCTTGGCAAGAAGAGTCTTTCCAGTTCCGGGTGCTCCAGTCAAAAGAATTCCCTGCGAATAAGTATGTGTTAGGCTCTGTATTATGAAATTAATCAAGCAAAGATAAACAGAAAAATGCAAGATACAGATAGATGAAATCAGAAAGATATTACCACTCTTCATACCAGAGAAGGCGAAGAATGACTACAGAATCGAAGGTTGTAGTTGAAGTAATTAATCTCAAACATTCCACACTCTAGCATATAAAAAATTTCAGGTTTTCTAATAAAACCATAAGCTATTCATATACTTGTGCAATACATGATTCACAAAACTAAACAGAATTAACATGTTACACTTTACACACAGCAAGGAACACCCAAAGCCTTTTGATGAGCAGTCTCAATATCTGTAACATATAGAATATAATAACAAACCTTTGGCAACTTCCCCCCAAGGCGAGTAAATTTAGATGGGTTTTTTAGGTACTCCACTACTTCCTCAAGCTCCTGCTTTGCATCATCACAGCCTTTGACATCTTTAAATGTCTTAACATTCTGCGAGAAAACAAATTGGTCAGGGTGATTAAATAATATGCTTCAAATGCAAGCATACTGCAAGTAAAAGATGCAACTCCCAAGTTCCTTGGAAAATAACTCCCATAAAATATTCAAGAAACCATAATTACAAGAACTGAAGAAACACCTTTATCTAAACTATTATTGGCAATTTTAGGTGATATCACATCCCTACCTTACCTTTCAACCATTTTTTTTTTTTTGATAAGCCTTTCAACTAAATATAGGAACTAGAACTACACATTAAATTCTCCATTTGTTTTTTAACATGTTCTAGTAAGAAATTTGAAACAAAATTTTCAGTACTTGACCAAATTTTCTACATTTTCTTCTCCATATTCACTGGCTTCTGTCTCCTGTGTCCCCCCCCACCCCCCCTGTTTTCCTCTCTTTCCTTGGGAAACAGGGGTGGGGACCCAACCTCAAAGAAATACAAAAACAACCATTCCATGTCAAAGATCACCAATATCAAGAGTACAGATACCAAATATCTACCTTCTCTGGCGTAACTTCTTTATTTAACTCCTTCGGGGAATAGGAAGAACTAGAGCCAACACCTGATGTTCCTATCCCACCCAAGCTCCCAACATATTTTTGAAGTGCAGCAGCACCCAGTATCCTGAAAAGAAAATCATGCTTGGAGTGAGTACAACTCAAGTATACAGACAAGCACTAACTACTAGATACTCCGTGTGTGTGTGTGTGTGTGTGTGTGAAGAGAGAGAGAGAGAGACTTNTAATCCAATATGATCCTTCCCAGGGATGTGTATTTTATTCTAGATTTTTGTGAATGAGCTCTAGCTCAAGGGATACCTCCTCCCCTTACAAATGCTAGGTGGAGGGTGAGGTCATGTGTTAAAAACCCTTTGGGTGCATGTGTAGCTTACCAAACAAAAAAACAACATACACACAAGAAGGGTAAATTTCCTCTTTGTTTGAGTACTGTCACGATCAGTGGAGGTGTAATTATAGTTCCAAGGAGCAAGAAAAATACATTTTTTTTTTCTTTCTATATTATGGCATTTTTTTTTTCTCTTCTTTTAAGTTATCATTCCTTCTCATTTGTCAGTCCGGAATCAGTCATTAAGCGTTTTGAACAAAGGGATCATGCAGTAGACAGTAGAGGAGTTGCAGAATATCTTCGAGCTCTTGTCAGCACCAATGCCATCACTGAATATCTTCCAGATGAGGAGACTGGAAAGCCTTCTAGTCTTCCTACATTGGTATCAAGCCCGTTCTTTTTCTCCCCTTCCCCCTCTCTATCCTTTCATGCTGCATGTGTGTGACTATCCTTGGGCCAATGTTCCAGTTGTCATGTTTTGGTATTTGGTTCTTCCTAGATAGTTTGTCTTTGATTGGTTGTATCTTATCTTGTTTGAATCTTGCCAATCATGGTTTTAAAATTTAATTGAGTTTAATTATTATTATTATTATTTTTTGTATCTTATCTCATGTTATTCTAAGGGTCCATATATGTGGTATGTCTTGAACTCAAAGAATACATTGAGATACGTAGTAGAAATGCATTTGGCATATGGATATTCATACACTCATATACACATGCACGGATACAATGTGTGTGGAAACAATATATTGTGCATGTTGCAAGCAAAGAAATGGGTGCATAAATATTCTATATAGTTATATGTGTGTCTTCTAATATAATTTAGAAGTTAGGAGATTGGTATCACGTAATTTATCACCCTATATTGCATTCTGCATTGTAAATAACGAACTCATCTTACTGAAATGTTCAACATCATGGAAAATAAATTAAGAAGTTGCAACATAGCATTCAATCATTTTATGTATATGTGGAGTAATATGCATTTGGTGTAACATATAACCAAATAGTGTATCACTAAGAACAAAGATAATGAAAATTATAAAATGTTCTAATACCAACTATTTGTGTGTGAGCCTATGATAATGTAAAACTTACTGCCAATGAGCTCTGGCTCAACTAGCACCTCCTCCCCTTATAAGTTCTAGGTGAAGGATGAGGTCATGGGTTCAAGATCCATTGGGTGCGTAAGTAACTTACCAATTAAAAAAAATATATATATTTTGCATGATCTCATATATCAAATGGATATAGTTGATGTTTATGAAATGCACACATTTAGCTTACAATGGTTAATTAATAAATAATCTGCCACAATACTTTTCAAAAACCCACCATACATTTTTCTTTAGTTGATGAATTCCGTAGGGCAGTCATGAAGAAATACCTTTTAGCATTTACAAAATTATATGGGTTCTATGAATTTTTATAATGTTAATATACTTATCAAAAAAAAAAAAAAAAAGTATAATGTTAATGCAAGAGAAATGAAGGAAAATTTTGGATTATTCTGCGGTGTCAATATTAGCTAATTACTATGGTACATGAGTTTTGAGATACCAAATCTTGTATTTGAGACAACTCAAACGAACGTTCTATGTTTTTTTTTTTTTTTTTTGTGTTTTAATCCATGTTTTGCAATGCAGATCTAAATCCTCATTCCACTCTTAAATCAGTCTCTTTCATAATTGAAATTCAACTAATGATTAACTTTATAAATGTAGTTGCAAGAGTTGAAGCAGCGGGCATCAGGCAACTTGGATGATCCCTTTCTAAACCCTGGAATATCTGAGAAGCAACCATTGCATGTTGTGATGGTAAGATTTTATACAAAAATTTTGAGTCATATTGGTAGGACATGGTCCTCATTGGCTGATTTTAGCATAAACCTTAATTATCTGTTGAAAGATTGATATGTGTGTGTGTGTTTCTTTTTCTTTTTTTGGGGGGGGGGGGGTAATTATATCAATAAACCCTAGAGTTTGACCTTGGTTCAGATTAAATCCTAAAATTCAGTTGCATCAATGTTTACTTGATAGTTCCAAGATTGTTTCAATTTGGAAACTCAGTGAAAGTAATGACAACTCAGATAAGGTGCACTTAATACCTATTTGAATGGTAAAAAACTCTTGACATTTGTACTCACCGATATATTTGTGAGCTCATTTGGCTTCAAAATACCAACTTCAATTTACATGGAGTGTTTTTGTGGTGCTCTAATAGGTCCTAAATACAACTTATGTGGTCTTCCATTATTTTTAGTAAACATGAGACTCACCAGATTGAAACGATTTGAAACTATAAGGTTGATACTGATGCTATTGACACTTCAGGGTCAAATTTGAGACTAAAGCCAAAGTCTGAGATTTATTATATACTTGCTGAATTTTTTTCTTCTTTTAATTATAAATTCAACTTAATAAGAGTTGTTTTTCCTACTAGGTTGAACCTAAAGTCTCAAACAAATCACGTTTTACGCAAGAGCTTATCTCAACTATCTTATTTACAATAGCTCTTGGATTAGTATGGTATGAACCTTCTGTTCCTCAAGTCTCTCTCTCTCTCTCTTCACACACCCCCCCCCTAATTCTTAAAAATCAAGTGAAAAAGATAAAACATACAGGCATACAGCTGAATCTAATACAATTAACATTTTGAACCCCACACCTATTATTTTTCCCAACAAACATGGACACAGATGTATGTCATACTTGAACAAAATCTTTCATTCTCCAAAAACCAAACAACAACAACAAAAACTAAGCCTTAGTTCCAAAATTTTGGGGTTAGCTATGGATCCTCAACAGACCAACCAAGGTTGACCGTATGTATTTTATTCCACCTGCCTATTCTATCTGAAATTGTACTCTTTGTTACCTCATAACTGACATGTCATTTTCTACAACCATTATTAATTTCATTTTCTACCACAAAGAAAGAAACCCATCTTCTTGGCGCCTTCACTCCCTAAATGATTTTTCAAGGGAAGATGACAGAACAAAGACCCCTCAAAGTATATATTGTTGCAAAGTCTAGAATAGTATCTCCTGATTTATTCCTTACTCCATATCACTGGCCACCATGAACTCTTTTTTTTTTTATAAGTAATAAAGATATATATTGAAGAACACTACCTTATGCAGAAAAACATAAGGCAGAGAGAAAAATACAAAGGGAAAAGAAGAGAAAAAAGAAAAAGAAAGGAAAAGAAACTAAATACACAAGAGAGAGCTAAGGAACATAGGGAGAGAATCACTAGAGGTGAGTCCCCAAGCCCTAGACCAGTCAAACAGAGAGCCACTAAAAGAAGCCAAAAGCTGGTCATCCGAACTTTCCATGTCCTCAAATGTCCTATTTCGCTCCCTCCAAAGACACCACATCAAGCATAAAGGAGCTAAATTCCAAATGCTGGACAAATGCTTTCCAGGCCAATTCCACCAACCAAATAAAGTATCCGCAACCAATCTTGGCAAGACCCAAGAGAACCCGAAAGATCTAAACACCAAACTCTACAACCGATAAGCCTTACCACAATGTAGTAACAAATGATCCACCGTCTCCCCATTCCTATCACCTGTAAGGATCCTATCCCATACAGCAGTCCACACAAAGAAGGAAACACGCCGCAGAGCCTTAACCTTCCAAACATGACCACTCAAGTCTCCTCCAACAAAAATCTTTTTGAATCAATTCATCCATGTCCTCCCAAAACTTTTACTTAATAGATTCTTCCAACCCTATTTAAGGAGCATATGCACTATGTTGATTGTCTCTTCTCTTAAAACAAATTTTATTAATGTAATGTTGTCCCCTATCCTCCTAACCTCAACTACTACTTTTTTTTTTAATTTAAATTTTATATATGATTTTCCTTTGTTATTAGTAATCCTAGTCTAGGAATGGATTATTTAGAGTCCTAGTCTTTCTAGGAAAGGATTTACCAATAACCTATAGAAATGCTTTAGTGTAGTCAATAAGATTGATGGTGGGATTCACTTATCAAGAGGAAAAAAAGATTGATAGTGGGATTGATTTTCTACAAAAGTGTAATTGCTTAGAAAAACCTAGGTGTGACTGACTGACTGTCTAGTGTTTATCTTTCTTTATTTCTTGTTCTATTCATTGTTCAAAACCAAGCAGCCATCAAACATGTTTCAAAATTCAATCTTTTCATTACCCCCTTAAACATCAAAAAGAACCCTTCAAGACCTCATCCATAACTCTAATTTAGTGCTGAATTCCTAAACATCCTACATCAAAAACCCCCCCCCCCCCCCCCCCCTAATTCTTAAAAATCAAGTGAAAAAGATAAAACATACAGGCATACAGCTGAATCTAATACAATTAACATTTTGAACCCCACACCTATTATTTTTCATTTTTTCCCAACAAACATGGACACAGATGTATGTCATACTTGAACAAAATCTTTCATTCTCCAAAAACCAAACAACAACAACAAAAACTAAGCCTTAGTTCCAAAATTTTGGGGTTAGCTATGGATCCTCAACAGACCAACCAAGGTTGACCATATGTATTTTATTCCACCTGCCTATTCTATCTGAAATTGTACTCTTTGTTACCTCATAACTGACATGTCATTTTCTACAACCATTATTAATTTCATTTTCTACCACAAAGAAAGAAACCCATCTTCTTGGCGCCTTCACTCCCTAAATGATTTTTCAAGGGAAGATGACAGAACAAAGACCCCTCAAAGTATATATTGTTGCAAAGTCTAGAATAGTATCTCCTGATTTATTTCTTTTCCTTTCTTTTTCTTTTTTCTCTTCTTTTCCCTTTGTATTTTTTTCTCTGCCTTATGTTTTTCTGCATAAGGTAGTGTTCTTCAATATATATCTTTATTACTTATAAATAAAAAAAAAGAGTTCAAGGTGGCCAGTGATATGGAGTAATAAGGAACATAGGGAGAGAATCACTAGAGGTGAGTCCCCAAGCCCTAGACCAGCCAAACAGAGAGCCACTAAAAAAAGCCAAAAGCTGGTCATCCGAACTTTCCATGTCCTCAAATGTCCTATTTCGCTCCCTCCAAAGAAACCACATCAAGCATAAAGGAGCTAAATTCCAAATGTTGGACAAATGCTTTCCAGGCCAATTCCACCAACCAAATAAAGTATCCGCAACCAATCTTGGCAAGACCCAAGAGAACCCGAAAGATCTAAACACCAAACTCCACAACCGATAAGCCTTACCACAATGTAGTAACAAATGATCCACCGTCTCCCCATTCCTACGGCACATGATACACCAGTCAACAAAATCCATCCCTCTACCCCTCAAATTATCACCTGTAAGGATCCTATCCCATATAGCAGCCCACACAAAGAAGGAAACACGCCGCAGAGCCTTAACCTTCCAAACATGACCACTCAAGTCTCCTCCAACAAAAATCTTTTTGAATCAATTCATCCATGTCCTCCCAAAACTTTTACTTAATACATTCTTCCAACCCCATTTTAGGAGCATATGCACTATGTTGATTGTCTCTTCTCTTAAAACAAATTTTATTAATGTAATGTTGTCCCCTATCCTCCTAACCTCAACTACTACTTTTTTTTTTTTTTAATTTAAATTTTATATATGATTTTCCTTTGTTATTAGTAATCCTAGTCTAGGAATGGATTATTTAGAGTCCTAGTCTTTCTAGGAAAGGATTTACCAATAACCTATATAAATGCTTTAGTGTAGTCAATAAGATTGATGGTGGGATTCACTTATCAAAAGGAAAAAAAGATTGATAGTGGGATTGATTTTCTACAAAAGTGTAATTGCTTAGAAAAACCTAGGTGTGACTGACTGACTCTCTAGTGTTTATCTTTCTTTATTTCTTGTTCTATTCATTGTTCAAAACCAAGCAGCCATCAAACATGTTTCAAAATTCAATCTTTTCATTACCCCCTTAAACATCAAAAAGAACCCTTCAAGACCTCATCCATAACTCTAATTTAGTGCTGAATTCCTAAACATCCTACATCAAAAGTGGTATCAGGAGCCCATTCAAGCTTCAGTCCTACATCAATTCTCTAGTTAATCCTTGCCCATTTTTCACTGCACAACCCAAACCACAATTCCATTCCCTTCCCAACATTTGCCAACAAGTAAACAAATGATGACGCACTAAATAATAACACAAGACTGAATGACCTTACCTGTGCTTATTGAGCTCAGCCAGCAGAGCACTTTGCTTTGCCGGGTCTTTGGGATTTGCATCAGCTTCCGCAATCAACTTCTCCAACCGCTTTTCCTGCTTCCAAAAGGGCCACCAACTTAACCAATCCCACTTCATCATCTTCTCAAAACAATTTCTCACCTTCACCCACATCCCCATCAACAACACCACCAATGGTATTCTACTCTTTATCAAATTCCCACTCTTCCCCTCCTCACTTTCACTCAATTTCCCACCTTTCCTTCACTTTCCTCCACTTTCTCCTCTTTCCCTCGCTACCCACTTCCCATTCTCCAAACCCACCTCCCCAAACTCACTCTTCCTCTCAATTTCATCAACTTCCGAATGCCCAGACTCAGGACCGAACTATTCCCATTGAAACTCGCGCTCTCGCATCAAAATCCACGGAATTCGAATCTTTGGCATCGGAAACCGAACTCGCATCCGAAAAATCCAACCTTTCGGAATCGAAACTCGCACTTTCGGACGCAATGTGCAAGGAACAACAACACTAATAGTCCGGGGACAAAATGAGATCTTTGGAAAGTAGGGGAAGTGAAGGTAGAGAGAGAAAGCGGGTTGAAAGAGAGAGAAGAAGAGCAACGAGGAAGAGGAAGATGAAAACGCTTGGAAGAAGATAGAGAATGCGAGGGTTTTGCAGCAAAGAAAGCCTGCAGAGTAGTAGCCACCATTGTTGCTAATGCTAGGGTTTATCAGAATCGCTCTGCTTCAGTTACACTCTCTCTCGAGCCCCAGAGAGAGAGAGACAGAGAGAGAGATATTATGAGAGCCACAGAGAGAACCTTATCTTTGGATATGAAATTGGCGCCGGCTTTGATTGTGAGTTTGAGAATTGACTTGTTATGTTTTGTGTGGGAACTGAAATAAGCCTAGACTTTTTTTTTTTTTTTTTTTGGTGATGAGAAATAAGACTAGATTTTTAATGTTACTTGCTGGTGTTTGTTTTGTTCTTGTTGCCCAAGAATTCTAGGAACAAGTAAAAAACAAAATCACAACTTTGGTGCCTTTCCATAGGCGGTTAATCACAGTTTGGCACGTAAAATAATTGTGAATGGTAAGTAGATTTTTTTTTTAAAGATATGATATAATTTTAACCTTTAAGTTTGTCTATGATGATTACTTTTATCATTAAACAAATTTTATCTCTTTCATTCCAATTGCAATTTGACACATAGGATAATTGTGAATGGTAACTGTGTTTTTTTTTTTTTTTTTAAGATGTGATATAATTTCAATCTTTAAGTTTGTCCATGATAATTACTTTTATCATCAAACAAAGTTATCAATTCGATAAATGTGATATAATTTTAGCCTATGACAATATTAATTGATTTTTTTATATCAATTGATTTTTTTTTATAAGAATTGATTTTTTTGATGTAGATAGGAGATAATGAATTCACTTATTTAGACAAAAAAATAAAAATAAAAAAGCTTGTCTTATGACCTTGTGATATATCCCTATCTCTTTTCTAAATGTTGGTATATTTCAATGAGAAGAAACCTCAATTGGTAGATTCTTACCACTACTGTGTGTCTTATAGTCGAGTTTCAATGCCATTATACTAATCCTTCATTAATTTGGATTCTAATCCCATTTCACTACTTAAAACAAAGAACAAAAAAAGCACCCTATTGTGTGCCTTAATATATTTCCTTTGTTCTCAATCCTTTCCATAGTACTACGTATCTTAAACACGACTCACGTACAGAGGTTAAGTTTAAATTACACACAGCCAAAAAAAAAAAGTTTAAATTACACACGCCAAGAGTTTTATGGTTTACTAGCAATACAATTCTCCTTTATAAAGACTAATAATAAAGAGAACATATAAGTTCAAATCATTGCTTTTAGAGAGAGAGAGAGAGAGTTACAAATAATGTTATTCTTCATGGATAAGTTTTTCAAATTCACTGTTTAATTACAATGCCTCATTTTATTTTTGCTTTATATAAATGTCTCATTTATAAATGATTATATTATAAAATTTTCATATATATTTTTTAAATATATGACCATTTGGATTAAAAAGTGAATAATATTCTATTGATATAACGGTACAATTTCAAAGAGAGAGAGATGATATAACTTTTGCGGGTAAGCTTTTTGTCCATTAACCATTAGATTACATCTATACATCCAATTTGTATAAATATCAAATTTATAAATGTTTAAATTTCTTTTCTTTTCTTTTTTAAATTATACACACATCATGTGCTTATGTATCTCTCTAAACACTCACTTTTTACAAATATACTTTCTTATCTATAAATGTTATAACTCTCTGTTTGTTTCAGTGATGATGTTTTCTAATAAATGAGTCGTTTTCCAAAAAGTATTTTCTATAAAATTATATCATTTTCTTATGTTTGGTAGTATCTTTAAATGAGTTGAAAGACAATCTCCTAACTTCCCTTATTTAGCCTAAAAAAAAAAACAGAAAACAATCTCTAAAAATAAACCTTACTTTTTTAGTTAACCAAAAATAGTTTTTCTTTTACTCATTTTTTTTTATGCTACTAAACACTAGAAAATATGGAAAACTATATTTACACAATGTTTTTCATTGAAATTTGTATATGAAATTTGTATGCATTCTAAGAATTACTGAAATGCCATTGTATTAATGGCGAGCCACAGACATCTATGTAATGAAATCACGTGTGTCAATTTGCTTAGAAGAAAACAAATGTTTCACGATAAACCATACTGGCCATAACATCTCTACATGTCCGAAGAAGAATAGCAGTACTTCCTCAAATTGTGCAAACAAGAAAAAGAAAACAACATCAACAGATATTGGATTGAACTCGGTATTTTGTTTGAAATGTTAGGTGAAAGCTTTTTGAGATTGTGAAAGAAAAATTATGACACATATTTTGTTAATGTTGTCATTTTGACAACATGTTTTTGAGAAGATTTGATGGAATTTACTTATTGCACTTTTGCTTTTGCTTGATCGTTGGTTTAATTGTTAAGTATATGTTGCTTTTTAATTATTAAGGATATGTTATTTTGGTGTGATACTTTTATTGTCCCATTTGATTTTAAAATTTTTGTTCATTTTTATCTCTATTTTGATCACTACCACTCACAGTATGTTGTTTATTTTGGTGGTATGTTAACTATTTTTGTATTCTCAAAATGAAAATTATCTTAATTATTAAAAAAAAAAAAAGACTAGAAAGATAAAAATGATGAAAATGATGAAAAATTTAGAGCCACGTTAATAAAAAAATGGAAGGAAAAAGAATATATATATATATATATATAATAGGATTTTTATTAATATATTAGTGATTTCAATTGAGTTTGGGGATTAAATTCAATATCTACATATTTGCTTGTGGTCCATGGAAGGGTGATGGGAAGAAAAAAAAAATTGACTACAGAAAAGTGGGAGATGAAAAGGTGAAATAGTGGATTGAAGGGAAAAGTAAAAGAAAAAAAAAAAAGGTAAAATGAAGGGAAAAATTAACAAGTATTATTTTAGTCTGCTTCTTTATTTATCGCACGTGTGGATGGACTTTTTGGGTTAGGTGGGACTGCATGTGAATGAGACATTAAATGGAGAAAATTGAAAACTGAAGGGTAATTTGGATTTATCGTAAAACATTTGTTTTCTTCTAAGCAAATTAACACGCGCAATTTCATTGCAAAGATGCTTGTGGCTTGCCATTAATACAATGGCATTTCAATAATTCTTAACTAGTGCTCTAAAGGCGCTCGTTAGCATTACCCTATATAATTTAACAATATGATTTTTAAAAAATTAATTAATTGAAAAATTATTAAGTGGTATAACATTAAGTTACATGAGTTCCAATTGCACCAAATCAAGCCAACGGTATGCTAAATTCATGATTCACCCGACCCGATTATACAGGATAGAGATATCAAATCTTAGAACCTTTATCCCTTGGAGATTGAGAGAATCAGCATCATAACCACCAAATTTGGAATATGATTGACTCACAAATGCACGAGACTGTTCTGGTGCACAGTAAGCTCATATAGCGGCAAGTCAACCACACATAAGTAGTAAACTAGCATATGACTCGGTATTGAAAACAAATTGGGAATCATCACAGATGAGAAACAAAAGAGGCTAAAACATGACTGTCTATATTAGTTTAAACACAAAAAGAATCTAGCTTTGGTGTGTATTTTGAGCTCTGCCTTGGTTTGAGAGAAAATTACAACCAAAGAAAGGGAGACAATAAAAGCAAACCAAAAGCCAAAAGATGGAACAATCAAGGCAGCTCCTTCACACCAACCTGCCTCCTCCATCTATAGCTATTGCATCTGCCCAGATCCATAATGGGGCAACATTGATGATTGAGGCATGCCACTCTGCATAGGAGACTGCATCATTCCTGGGGCAGCTTGAGGTGGCATTGTCCCAGGTGGCATGTAAGGATTATTATGCATTTGCATTGGCATGGACTGAGGCATTGGTGGAACACCCGGGCCCCAACCAGCTGAAGGTTGCTGAGGCATCCCGGGGTGCTCCTGACTTGGAGTAAAAGGAGCCCCACTGTATTGAACAGCAGAGCCCATCACTGAAGTCGGCTGTTGCCCCAGAATCGAGGGCTGGGAGTTCACCATGGGGGTGGTGTTAGGGATTGTATAGTCTCTGCTCCGATCATTGTTGACCTGTAATCAACATGCCATGCTCCAAATGTAAGGACCATTTTTTTTTTGTTTGGACCATTTGTATTTTGTTTTTTTTTTTTTATACATCAATACTTGGGGGAGGGGGGAATGTGTAAGGGCCATTTCTTTCAAATTTCAATCAATGAAAGGTGTGAAAAGGACTGTCATCACTGTTCAATAACATTTTTCTTCTTCTTCTTCTTCTTTTTAGTTCTCTATCTCTCAGCTTTGTAAAGCAAAAGACTAGAGACCTACCTCAAAGTCTCAAACCCACCAAGGCCCACCCCATTTACCACCCTAAGCCCGAAACATGAGCATCACCGTTCCAGCGATACTATTCTCAACAAAAA
Source organism: Quercus suber (assembly GCF_002906115.3). Taxonomy (NCBI): domain Eukaryota; kingdom Viridiplantae; phylum Streptophyta; class Magnoliopsida; order Fagales; family Fagaceae; genus Quercus; species Quercus suber. The sequence goes on from NW_027069747.1 coordinate 71,537, forward strand.
ATAAAATACAAAGGTACTCAGTAGTCACTCCCCTTCCCCCCACCCCCAATGAAAAAGAAGAGAAATGTCAACAGATAAGGATAATGACAGCTGAATGCCCAGGGTTGCAGATTTTTAAGGGGGGAAAATCTCAGTACCAGTTTTAATCGTGTTCAAGCAGCAAATGTAGGTTCCTACCAGAAAAAAGCAAACAATGGGAAGTTTAATAAGACTGATTCCTAGAACTGCATTTCTATTTCACCAATAGCAGCCTTCGGGGTTATCTATCACAGTGAACCATTTCTAAGGCAAGACTCTAAGAAGATAAGCAGAATGAAAATCAAATTACCATCTACAATTCAGTAATTAATCCAATCCCAAAATGCAAATAATTTCAACTTTTTTCCCCTAATTGCAAAAAGTTTCAAAATCTATGACTAAGATTTCATCTAATTGCAAGATTGCCACAAAACCAACAATAAAACAAAGACTATGAATTGAAATAAACTGAACAATGAAATATCTATAGAACTCAAATATGTTTCATAAATCCTAAATCCTAAATCACATCTTAACGATGAAGCCACAAACAAAGATGCTGGTTTTGCACAAAATAAAAAAAGGTGAACAAGTTTTTTTTTTTGGATAAGTAAAATTATATAAAAAGGAGACCTTTGTTTGTTGGTTGATGTAAGGAAGTGGCATCCTTGCCTATAGTTCCCTTCCCATGAGACACCCCACAAATCCCATGGACCGATGGTGTGTGGATAGAACCTAAGACCTCTGGGTTTATGTCACTCCCCATACCAATTAACCCACCACCCAAGTACCCCCGTGGGGGGAGAAAAAGGCAAAAAAGATAATAGCAGTAAAAAGTTATTGAGGGCCACAGTGAAAACATTTGTGTGTAGCAAATAAAGTTTCCCTGCCTTCTCCTTAACAATAATTGAGATTAACCAAATGGTCCAGATCATAAAAGATTGGTTGTATCCACTATCCACCTTTCTCTTTCTAGTAATCATTGTAAGTAAATAGACAACATAAGACAAACTTCTTTTCAAAGGATATAGTTTGATTACCTTAATGCTGAGATCAGTATGGCGTGAATATGAGATGTGAAGCTTGCAAAACCCTCCATCATAGATGCAGTGCCCTTCCAAGGCTTCCTTAGCAACAACAGCAGTTTGAACATCTGCAATCATGGCATGATCAGTACCAATTATAAATTCTAGTCCTAAGTGTTATAATATAAAGAAGGCTGCAAATCTTTTCTCACTAGCAATGTCTGCAGAACCCATATGGCACTAATACAAAAGAGTTATACAGTAACTGCACAGTAATAAAAGCATGTCTAACACAGGTAATGTATCTGAAACTAGCAAGATGCTCAGGGTCAACGTTTGGGTAGATGAATATGATATTTATCTTCCTCAAGTCAACCAGTCCAGTATGTTTAATATGCCTATATGAATAGGGACAATTACGTAAGAGGATGACTTGTTGCCCATTATAAATGCTCTGAAATCGTAATGCCTAGGCTCAATAGATTAGGGGATTAGAATGCACACCCACAACAAACAGCAACCACCATTCGGTTGTCATTGAGCAGAAAATAACGATTTATTTTAATGCAACCAGGCAACAGAAAACCATGATAATATATTTTTAATTGGCATTCACTTTGGGCAACTAAATAAGTGCATAGGCATAGCAGCCTAACACAGGCTACAGATAACAGATAGGTTAACATCCTTTCCTATCTCTCCCCCAGTCCCCCCCCCAAAAACACCCCACACACACAACACCCCTCTCCTCTTCTCCTGCTTGGTAAGCATGATATTATAAATAAATAAATAAAACATGAACAGTCAGGTTTAGAGGCTACCAGGGTACTGAATCAAAGCCTGTACACCCCCATTCTTATCAAACATGGCAATCTTTTGTACAGGCCCAAAAGCAGAAAACACCTAGCATGAAAACAAACAAACTAAATATCAGTATTGAGTATGACCAAAAAAAAAAATAGCAGAGTTAACCAAGAATTTTAATGTTTGCTGTGTGATTCTAAGTACCATGTGTAAAACGTCCAAGGTGACAGCATATTGCATATTCTCAATAGATGCAAGAAGAACGTTACTCTCTGGTTCTAGCTTTTTCCCATCCAAACCCATAATTACCTGCAATTATGACAAAATAATTCTATTTAATCAAACCAAAAATATCATACATTTGAAGCATCTCTATATAACTATATTCACCAAGAAAAATTAGAACTTTCTGGGGACAACACTTTCTGGAAGTGGTTATAGCAGATGAAAACACCAAGCAATATTAAAACTTTTGCCTGTCATGTGATCATGTCTGCAAGGAAATATGGCCAACAAAGTCCAAACTGGTAAAGAAGAAAATCATGGTTGACAATGTGCATGAGCGAAGTGGACAAGCAGTGAAAACTACTTTACATGCATTCTGAGGGTGCGATGTAGCAAGGAAAGTATGAGACTACAGAACTGCTTGACCCCAAGGCCTGCCAATGCAACAGCCATCTTTTCTATTGCTGGTATGGGATGTAGCAGAACAAAGCAACAAAAATGGCTCAGAACTCTATGCAAAATATGTCATGCATTCCAAGGCTTAGCAATAGCCACCCTTTGCTATGCTATTGTGCAGAAGAAATCTTCCCGAACATCTAAAGGAATTAACAAGGACTAACAAGTAACATTTGATTTAGGAGACCTCTTTGGAAAAAAAAAAAAATCAAGCAACCACTAAAGATGCCAATGGAATGTCTGAGTAACACAAACTATAAATCTATATAATTAAAGAAATTGTCAATTCCCAAAACATTACCTGCCCACTTCCATCTATGGCTGATGGAGCAACAGGAAGGTAAGGATTAGTGTAGTCCCTGAATCAACATAGAATGTAGTTATAATAATGCAAGGCAAATGATGATAAAAGGGGCGTGCAGGAAAGGATGAAGGATGAAAAAGTGGAAACAGACTAGTAATAAGTGCATCCATATCACACGTACAACTTGAAACAAGAGAGAACATCTTATGCACAAAACAATGTAGGAGTGCAGATATTTGGAATTCTTAATGCCAATATAAACAAGAATACCTGCTACGGTGGCTCTGGAATTTCACACTCAAATCTGTGTGTGCAGAATATGTGATCCTAAGGGTACATGGTCCCAAATGCTCAGGAAGAAGATAACTGAAACCAAGGACAAAAAATGTCAGCAAAGCACAATGCTGGACAGTTCATAACTGATAAGGTACATAAAGTGCATAGCTTTGTCAGTGGAGCACATGGTTGTGCTAGGATATACCAATCAAGGTCCTACTTAGCACATTTTCTACACTACTAAGCTGCCATCGAAGATATTGCCTTGATATGGCCCTGCTGATCCATTTACATATATGTCAAACAAAAGCTTTCCAAAACATGACAAACCACAACCTAATTACAATAACTCAGTGGATGCATCCTTATAGTACAAGTTTACTGTTTACCTCTTCAACTTTCATGAAAAAGCATGCAATTTGCTTACCAGGTGTAAAACATCAATGCTAACGAGGCGTGCATCTGCACCCTCTATTGTTACCAAAAGTACGTTTCCAGCAACATCTGCAGTAGTTTTGTTGTTCACTATTTCTTGCCTATTTGAATACTGTAGGTAGACAGTTTTTCCACGCACTTGAGCAGGCTCTGAGGATGAGGCATAATATGATATCATAGCAATAGCTTGATTTAAATCAGCCTGAAGAAATTAAGATATAAAAAAGTAACAATTAGTTGCGTTGGATAAACAGCAGGACAACAATAAAAAGATTGAAAAAATAAAACTAAAATAAAATTGTGCTAAAAAATTCAATAATTGCAATGTATAAACAGCAGGATAACAATAAAAAATTGATAAAAATAAAACTAAAATAAAATTGTGCTCACAAATTCAATAAAAGCCTGATTTCGGTTTGCTCCAACATTGCACTTTGTGTTCACAACTTTACCAAATGGCTTCCCAAGTTCAATCAGTTCCTCCTCTGTGCACTCCCATGGCAAGTTTCGCAAATGGAGCACCTTTGATGGAGGTTGGGTGTAACGAAATTGTGGCTGACTGGATACCGATGCCATTCGAACAATAACCCCACTCCTTATTAGCCACAAAAAATGTGTAGTCCCTAAGACCACTAGGAAAAAAAAAAAAAAACCCATTTCATAGTCAGGTTCCGCATCAGAGAAGCACGAACTTAAATTTCCTCATCTTTGCTACATATTATCAAAACTAAAAATTCACAACCTTAATGTTATCTCCTGTCTTGCTTCAATATTAACACAATATCACTTTCATGACATGCATGCATCATGTATTATAGTCATATACATACTACATATAACAGGGTGTAAATGTGCAGATGGATGAGTTTCTTATCCAACACAACAGGATGTTTTGGGCTGTTTGGTTAAGAGTTTTGGGAGCCTAAAAGCACATTTTTAAAACCCAAAACTCCGTTTTGCAACACCAACTCCTCATAACTTTTTTTACGAAGCTCATTTTAAACTCAAAACACCGTTTTGCAACAGCTGCTTCTACAAACACACCCTTTGTAACAAAAATGCACTCTTAGTCTTAGTATTACAAAAATTCAATTTAAACTTATTATTCTCTCTCTTTTTTAAGCAAAAAAATTAAGACAAACAATGTGGAAGACACAACTTCACAGAATTTTCAATATATACACAAGCATAAGCAGAAAATTACAAATTTGAAAGTGACAGCAAATCTACCCAGGTACAAGCAACCAAGCAAATACATTTATCAGCTATAATCAAAGGAAGTTATAGATACACAAAATCAAAAAGAAAACGGAAATATAGAATTGCCCATCAACATTAATCAAATGCCCAGTTGAAATCATAAATAAAAAAAAAAAAAAAAAACCCAATAACAATTTATATCATAGCTACAAATTGTTAAACATTCAAGCTCATATACACAAAAGAGTTCGCTAAACCAATACATAAACAAACCTGCAAGATACAAATTTCACCCAAAAAACAAAAAATTTATAACCGATTCGCAGTATCAATTTCAATATTACAATAGAGAAATTAGGGCAGAAATCAAAATCGAAAATTGAACCATGAAAAANAAAGAATGGTCTCATTGGCACAACACAGCAATACAATATTTTCTACATGTTCAATAGAAAAAGATATTGAAATGAGTAGGGCAAGGGAAGTTTGAAAGTCCATCTGGAGTCTGACAGATCACTTATACCACAAATGTTGTCTAACAGCCAATGATGACCAGTCCCAACGCATGTGCACCACGTAACAGCCATATGGTCCACAGAAGTTGGACTAAATACCATGTCAAACAATTAATACAACTGTCACCTAGGAATGCTTCTTCCATCTAGGGCATTCTTTGCAGAAGAGGCAGTCTCTGTATCTGAAAATTGTACCAGTGCCTGAAAAAGGATTGTGTACATCATGAGCTTGTATTCAATGGCCAGAAGAAATGAGTGAAAAAAAAGAAGAAAAAAAATACAAACCTGGAATCCAGCTGTCTTTTCAAAGGTAGTAATCTTATGCACAAATCCAAAAGCAGAAAAAACCTGCATCACTAAATAACTTTCAGAATGACATACAAAAATAAATATTCTATGAAATAAAGAGCTAATAACAATTATAACCCCTTCAAAGAATTAATTGCAGAAAACTGGAACCACAGATAATTTCAAATTTTTCTAGATATTGGGCAAGCAAAGGCCACTGATAGATTTCATCAATTACACATGCTGTTAAACTTTTTTTTTTTTTTTGATAGGTAAGAAAAATTATATTAAGAAACTACAGTATGCATGAAAAGCACAAAGAAGTAGATAAGTACACAAAGAGGAAAGAAAAAACAGGAAACAGAAAACTAATTACAGAAAAGAAGAGGCAGATTCATCAATTACACATGCTGTTAAACTTAGGAACCAGATTTTTTTTTTTTTTTTTTAAATAATATAGGCAACCCGTCTAGAGAATAGCCCTTTGGATTCCCTTTGGACTCACCTCTAGCCAGTAAGACATAGGAACCAAGATTTTGACATACATAAAATAATAATCAAGAATTGCTAGAGAAAATATATATCACTATGCATCCACAATATTGCAAACAAAATGCTAACAAAAACTACAAGTTGACCTTCAGATGATTTGTTTATGTGAAATAGATATCCCCCTGAAATAAAGACCAAGAATTAAAAAAAGGGGGGGGGGGGGGGAATGCTAACGCATCCTACTGTTGGGCATGTCATCTGAATCAAGCTTTGTAAAATTATAAACTTATTCAGCTCCTGGCTAGATTCTAAGGCTATAAACCCTCAAAGGAATGAAGATCAAAATCATAAGCTTGCATTCACTTTTCTACACAGACCTCAGTTTTTTTGTTTAAAAATAAAAAAAAAAAAAAAACCTACAACTACAATTATAATGGATTGGCATAAATTTAATAACTGAATAACACAAAGTTCCATAAGAATTATACTGGATGTAGCTACGCTACTAAGCACAGAGCATGCAGAAAATAGAGGAAGAGGGATGCACAAGAGAAAAGAAAATATAAAATCCTAAACTATTAGAATGGTAGGTATAGGGAGTTGATGAGGAAGAGTAGGGAAGAAAGAGGCAGTGTTAAGGAGAGGAGAAAGGAGACAAACACACATGCGCTCTTTCTCCCGATGCACTAAGCTGCCATCGAAGATATTGCCTTGATATGGCCCTGCTGATCCATTTACATATATGTCAAACAAAAGCTTTCCAAAACATGACAAACCACAACCTAATTACAATAACTCAGTGGATGCATCCTTATAGTACAAGTTTACTGTTTACCTCTTCAACTTTCATGAAAAAGCATGCAATTTGCTTACCAGGTGTAAAACATCAATGCTAACGAGGCGTGCATCTGCACCCTCTATTGTTACCAAAAGTACGTTTCCAGCAACATCTGCAGTAGTTTTGTTGTTCACTATTTCTTGCCTATTTGAATACTGTAGGTAGACAGTTTTTCCACGCACTTGAGCAGGCTCTGAGGATGAGGCATAATATGATATCATAGCAATAGCTTGATTTAAATCAGCCTGAAGAAATTAAGATATAAAAAAGTAACAATTAGTTGCGTTGGATAAACAGCAGGACAACAATAAAAAGATTGAAAAAATAAAACTAAAATAAAATTGTGCTAAAAAATTCAATAATTGCAATGTATAAACAGCAGGATAACAATAAAAAATTGATAAAAATAAAACTAAAATAAAATTGTGCTCACAAATTCAATAAAAGCCTGATTTCGGTTTGCTCCAACATTGCACTTTGTGTTCACAACTTTACCAAATGGCTTCCCAAGTTCAATCAGTTCCTCCTCTGTGCACTCCCATGGCAAGTTTCGCAAATGGAGCACCTTTGATGGAGGTTGGGTGTAACGAAATTGTGGCTGACTGGATACCGATGCCATTCGAACAATAACCCCACTCCTTATTAGCCACAAAAAATGTGTAGTCCCTAAGACCACTAGGAAAAAAAAAAAAAAAACCCATTTCATAGTCAGGTTCCGCATCAGAGAAGCACGAACTTAAATTTCCTCATCTTTGCTACATATTATCAAAACTAAAAATTCACAACCTTAATGTTATCTCCTGTCTTGCTTCAATATTAACACAATATCACTTTCATGACATGCATGCATCACAAAATCGAAAATTGAACCATGAAAAATGAAATGAAAAAGTACCTGAAGAAATTAAGGGAAAGTAGAGCGTCCGATTTTGGGTGAATTTTCTATGTTTGATTTTGATTTTGATTTTTTTTTTCTTTTTCTTTTTTTTAGGGTTTTGAAAGTTTCAGAGATGCCGTAACGGAAAAACAGGTTTTATAGAGCTACACAGAGAGACGTATATGCGTTTTATCGACTGGCTTCTTTTTTTTCTTTTTCTTTTTTTGGTTGGCGCTGTGCGGTGTTGAAGAGGATCAGGATTCTACTAAAGTAACACGCTATTTTACCACAAAGATCTAAATAAATACTATTAGATAGTAATAAAAAAAAGTTACCTAGCTATTTAAAATATTTAAAAAAATATATTATACTCTTTTCATTCCAAAAATGTTTATAAAAAAAAAATCAACTTTTTAAAGAATTAGGTCTGGTAAGAGATTTTTAGTGATGTTTAAGAATTGTGAAAATACATATGAGTGAAAAAGTGTTATAAAAATATGTGTTATAATATTTAAAAATATAACTTTTTAGAGAATTATTATTTGTAAAATAAAAATGTACAATTTTTCAAAACTTTTTTTTTAATTAAAACTGTTGTCCTTTTTTTCTTTTTCTTTTTGGGTTTTGGGAAGTGCCGGGATAACCCATTTTAAAAAACGCTGGTAAGTTCTATTTTTTTGCAGGGTAACTTTTCAAAATACCCACCTAGAAAAAGTTTTGCCACTCGATCTATGCCTACAATGGATTTAATTGGGTTTGGTTGGATTCAATTGGGTTTTAGACTTTGAGAATCACAATTATCTTTTTTTTTTTTTTTTTTTTTAATTGTTCTTTTAGACAGTTGATGGGTCAGTATGGACTCAAATTAGCCTAAGGGTTTTTTCAAAAAAATTTACTTAGCCTATGGGTCCATTTATTCTTTTCCTAAACATTAATTTATTAAAATTACATCCATCAATTAATTAGTAACATGTAATAATCTAATATAATATTAAATATCCCCGTTGAGTATTGTCATTATCAATTATATTATATTTTATACATAATTTTAAACCACAAAAACGTCAATTTAAACAATTTATTGATGATATAGTTATTGATCTTTAATTTTCTAGAAATTTTGCAAGAGATCTATGCCTACAATGGATTTAATTGGGTGTGGTTGGATTCAATTGGGTTTTAGACTTTGAGAATCACAATTATCTTTTTTTTTTTTTTTTTTTTTAATTGTTCTTTTAGACAGTTGATGGGTCAGTATGGACTCAAATTAGCCTAAGGGTTTTTTCAAAAAAATTTACTTAGCCTATGGGTCCATTTATTCTTTTCCTAAACATTAATTTATTAAAATTACATCCATCAATTAATTAGTAACATGTAATAATCTAATATAATATTAAATATCCCCGTTGAGTATTGTCATTATCAATTATATTATATTTTATACATAATTTTAAACCACAAAAACGTCAATTTAAACAATTTATTGATGATATAGTTATTGATCTTTAATTTTCTAGAAATTTTGCAAGAATAGAGGACATAAGAAGAAGATATAATCCAATAGTGAATTTGTCAAAATTTACCTTCAATAAAAAGATATTGAATAAAGTTATAGCCTAAGGCTACAACCAATTTTATAGCTAAACTTTGTCTTTTTTTTTTTTTAATAAATTCCTTAATTTATTTTATGTGGAATTATAAGGTTTAACCTTTTGATGAAAAACTATCCAAAAAAAAAAAAAACCTTTTTGATACCATTTTATGACCATCAAATAATTATCCAGAGGAGAAACACATGTTGATGCTATTTTTCGCAAAGATTTGTGACTCTAACATTTTGTTTCACATATAATAATAATAATAATTATTGTACATTTTTAGACCCCTTAACACAAGTTGTGTAACTGAGTTATTTAGCCAAGTGATTACTTAGATAAATTATTCAGTTCTAGGTTAACGCAATAAAATCAAATCATGTAAATAATGTGGAAATATAAAGAATACAACGATATAATAATCCAGGAAAACCTAACCGGTAAAAAACTTCGGGAGGAATTAACTTAGCTATCTTCAAGGTAAAATAGATCTACTATGAAAGAATTGAAATTTGTGCAATAAGACTTAAACCACTAACATCCTATTGCTACCTTGAATAGAAAACTTATTACCACAACCACGTGACAGCTCCAAGTTCACGGACTACTTCTTTCCTTGATCCACTGCAACCACAAGTTCTCCTACTTGTGACTTTGTGACCCACTCAAAGCTTTTAGATATTCTTTAAGTTCTTTAAGAAGCAACTGAAAAGATCATCAAGCTCTTGACATGAATCTTGATCTTGATAACCCTCTGTGTGTGTATGAAGGTAAACACTTTCAGATCTCACAAAAGATTCAACACACAACTCATCAAAGACTTCTAAAATGTAGCTATAATTTTTCATTTTATACTCGAAGTAAAACACTTAACCCTACACGTCAAACGAGCTTGGGCTGAATTGAAAATTCTGTAGAAAAATAAATCTGCACGTGGTTTAATCGATTGAGTCTAATTTTCGATTGATCGAGCCTTGCAAATTTAGTCCAATAAATTTTGCAAGCACTCGATTCCAATTTTATAAATAAACACACTTTGAGCAAGCCTAAACCTAGATTTTATGTTTTGATCATGGTTTGTTAACACATTACAAATTGAAGTTCTAATATATTAGTTCTTAAAGTCTTAGAACCTAACAATTATAATAATCTCTATAGTATATAATTGCAATAAAACCATTTGGTGTTCACCTTTTTCACAGTTTGAGCCTGTTTCCAATATTATCATCCTATTCTTCCCAAAATTCCAAAACACAAATCAAGGACAAAATTTATTTTACCAAATGGTTTAACAAATTTTGGACTGCAAAAAAAGATAAGAGGTGAAAAGGTAAAACTAAAAAAATCCTTAAGATTTTAAAAAAAAAAAAAAAAAAAACCCTTAAGTAAATCTAAGTAGTTAATTTATAGTTAAGTAATACTACACTTACAAACTATTTTATAACATTTTTACAAACTATTGTTGTAGCCGACTTCCTATTGATTTTCATCTGGGCTTATCAATTACATCACTTTTTTATTTACCAATAATAACTCACCACATCAGTAGTTTGTAAAAAAATTTGTATTTCTAGCATTTTCCTTTATAGTTATAAATGTTAAAAAAAATTTAATAAAACTATAACTACTGAAGTTTTAATAACATTTTTCAAATTCAGAATTTACTTATTTTAAATAGGAGTATATTACTTGAAATTTTACTAATAATGATAGTGATGATTAACAAGTTGCTATGTAAGGACTAAGGAGTATATTTTTTGCAACTATACTTAAAGTCAACTTTCCACCTTTCCTTTTTTGGGCTAATGGTTTAGACTTTAGAATATTTCACACACTAAGGAGAGCTTATAGCTTTCTGTACTCCTAAGGGCATTTACTGTTATAGTGCATTTATTATTACAAAGTAATAACCTTTGGACTAAAGAACGCTGACGCTACTTTTCAATGAATCATTCAAAAGATCTTTGATAATATACTCCATAAACACATGGAGTGTTATGTTGATGACCTAGTGGTTAAAACAAAAAGGAGGGAAGACCGTTTGGCAGACTATTCTTTTAGATGTTGATTAGTAGATTTTAAACAAAAATCTCTTGAATCTTGTGAGCCTTTGAAACCACTAGACCCAACCCATTAGGAACCACTAGTGACCTTCCTTATTAGTGTGAAAATACTGTGGTTCAATTCCTCAAAGTCTTCACATAGATAAAAAAACAAAACCAAAAAATGTTGGATAGTGACAACTCTTGTATATAAAGCTATATATAGTGTGCTTAAGCTTCTTCCCATGCCAGGCTGAGTTTGTTGCTGCTTATATTTGTTTGCTCTGTTAATGGTTTTCAATGAAGCTTCATCCTTATTTAGGGGGAAAAAATCTCACACGAAAACCAAATGAAAAAAGAATTGTTGTCAATTTAATATAAGTTATGAATTTTTACACTACGGGTTTGTTTGAGATTTTTTTATTTTACTGAAACTGAAAACTTTTTACTGAAAGTACTGTAGATAAAAGTAAAAAGTAACTCAAATAGTACATTGAGATCTATGAATAATATCAAAAAGTGCAATGATACCTATGAATAGTAGCAAAATAAGTTGAATAATAAAATAAGTTGACAAAATTAATCATGCCAAATGAACATTACATGCGGATTTTACATAAGCTTATAAATGCACACAACTTATTTAACTTTTTGTTCATCTTTTTTTTTTTGGGTGGAAAATGTGTTAAAATATATTTATACTTTGAAAATGTGAAGTTTTGAAAGATGCTTAACTTATAATCAGTTCATCCATTTATAAAACAGTAATAGGAATGGCAAAATAGGCCCCCCCAAAAAAAAAAAAAAACAGTAAAAGCCCAAATTTAACATACATTCAGCCCAGCGGAGTGAGAGCCCTGCTCAGCTAGCTTGACTAGCCACCAATACCAGTGTAGCACAAATAAATGTAGAACTATGCTCAAAGAATGGGACCCTGTGCTACACTGCTACTTTTAAATCGTGCATAGGACAAATTTCTAACTTTTGCAGCACCATATAATCGAGAGCTAGCTAGTAATGTCAATGACAATTGAGTACTACTTCCACCAGTAATCACCTAACAAACCCCAAGCATTGAGAAATAGAAAGAGGCAAAAATCTACTTTACTGGTAACTAGGGCCCAAATTAAAGGCCTGAGACGAATGACTTAGACATTCAGTTTAGGCTCTTGTGAGAGAAGACAGAAAATGAAATCACTTGTGTGTCTTTCGCAACACATCAAACTGAGTTGAAACACATCAAAATGAGTTGTATTGAACCACATAAAGCACAGGCAAGTCGAGAAAATGTAAGGTGAATCAGAGAACCAAGGCTGTTGTTACTAAAACAATATTATTTAGGACTGACCAACGAGGACATCCTTATTTGGAGTTGAAGCTGCTACTTTCACTTCCTCAACTTGCCTTATTCTTCTCCTCTGATGATCTTCTAGGATGAGGGGTACCTGGCCTTCCCTTTCATGGATAAGTCGGTCATGTGCCCCTCCCCGCAATTTCTCAAGCCTTAGTCCATCAATTTGTTTCATCTTGAACACCTTAATTACATTTGCTAATCCACCAATAAAGAACAATAGGCTTCCAAAGATGCCTAGCCAAATCCAAGTCCTACCCTGCAAGTAGACACTTCCAATAATTAAAATAATAATATTACTCAAGCTGTGTGGAGCATTACTTGGGTGATCTACTAGGCCTATATAGGAAGCTCCTTAACTTGCGTCGCTCATGTAACTCAATTTTCAAGACATTTTTGTTTTCGGGTCATTGCGATTGTTAATTTTGGAGACAAAATGAAGTAAATCCTTTCCCATTAACAAAGGCTGTGTTTGTTTTAGTGTAAAATATTTTCCGGGTGTAAAATAATTTCAAGTGAAAATATTTTCGGGGAAGGAAAATATTTTTTAGTGTTTGGTTGCATTTTAAAAATTATATTAGAAAATAATTTCAAGTGTTTGGTAACATTTTGAAAATGTAAATTTTCTACTAGTTTCTCACATTTTCTCAACCATTTTCTCAGCTTCCAAACAAATTTTATAATAGAAAATTGCAATATGTAAACTTTTAAAGAAACAAAAATCAAAACAAAACCATTCTCAATACACAAAACCATTCGATGAAACTAAGAGAGGGAGGAGGAAGAGAGAGTGATCGCAAATCAAGGGAAAGGGAGAGGTAGATCGAGAAAGAGAGAGATCGGTCATGGGTGGGTCATGGGCGACGAGACTGGTCCAGTGGCGTGACGTTAGGCTTCAGGCGGCGTTGAGATTGAGACGAAAAGAGTTCGATCTAGAGGGTGGCGGGACGATCTCAAGGTGCGATCTCGGCGGGACGATCTCCCCAGCGCGATCTCGATGGCGCGATCTCGCGGTGTGAGCTCTATGGCGTGATCTCGCAGCTAGATCTCACTAACGCGAGCTCGACGGCACGAGCTTGATCTCACTCTCTCTAGTCTCTCTTCATGCTCTTTCTCTCTCTCTCTCTCTCTTCGGTGTCTAAGTCTGGAAATCATTTGAAGGTAAAATGGAAGTGTAAAATATTTTCCGCCTGTGAGCCCTTATTTTACAGTCAAGATAGAAAACATTTTCAGTTTGGCTCAATTTTTGGTAACTACCGAACACACACATTTATCGAAAAACATTTCCAAAAGTGGTTTGAAGCCAAAACAAACACACCCTAAATCTCAAAGATGGGATTATTAGGAAACTTACTAGCAGCTCTAGTCCATGATGGGCTAATCCAGCTTGCTCATGGCTGTTGAGAATTGCACCCACCATGAACAACAAACTTCCCATTAAAAATGGAATGTGGACACTATGCTGCAAGATTTGGACATGCCCTCCAGCTCTCTCATATATTTGGCATGAGTTGTGGATCGATCCAAGCACCCATAGGACTGGGCCAGCAATTAGCATGTTCAAACTATGCTTTTGCAATTTGAAGTATCATATCCTTTCTCTTCCTGCACTTATTTTGTGGTCACAACAAATTAGAAATTGAAACTCATAGGAAATTCTATTGTGCTACTATGTACAAATTCATTTAAACTAGCTAGCCAAAAATCTCTCTCTCTCTCTCTCTCTCTCTCTCTCTCTCTCTCACTCACCATTTGCTTCTCCAAATCCTGACAAAACCAAGAACAAGAAAGAAACTAGGACAGCTTATAAAACCATATCACTGCAAAGTCTCAAACTTTGCACCATAACCTTAAAGTCCCCTTTTTTTTTTCTTTTTCCAAAAACATAAATATCATCATATTCACACATAGTATACTACAAATATGGTGAAACTAGCATCTGCAAGAGAGAGTCGAATGTACGGACCTCGACTAGCTCGAAACAGATTGGAGTACATAAACGCGGGGCTATACTTGTTTGCAACCCTTGTTCTTCTTGGTGTGTTTGTGGCTCAACTCTCAAGCCAGCCCAAATCTGGTCTTGTTATTTTGCTCATAGCTTTGGCGCTTATAATATTGGTCAATGTGCATGGCCTTGTGGCTCATGTGTCTGGGATCGATTGCCGGTTACAGTTGATGGAGCTCGACCTACAGCTCGCGCTCGTCGAGTTCGCGGTTCCTGTGGTTCAGACGCTCGGATCCATTCTTTTTTTCTTGGGGATTCTTTTCCTTTTTATTCAGGTACGATCATTGTTTAATGACCAAATTTAGTGATTTTTTTTTTTTTTGGGGTATTCTATGTGTGTTTTGTAAGTGTAAATCCCAACAAATAAATCCCATCACCGGACCGCCAACACTGGTTGCTTGGAGTGATGTCTCAGATTACCAGACCGGTGACTATATTTTAACTATATTTTACTTGCAAACAAATACTTGAAAATGAAAAATGCTGAGCAATGTTATACTTTAAAATAAACAGAATGGAGTCATTCTAGAATTAATTTTTGTATCAGTTTTAGAATTCCTTCTTCAATTACTTATTTGGCCCCATCTTCTTTTTTTTTTTTTTTGGTTAATTATTTTAATGCTGTGTAAGAATAAGATGGTGAATTTATAAACTATTTTGTCCATAGAAGCATGTTGGGGGGGTTAGTTTGATTGTTGTCTATTTTGATTTTTAGTGTGCCCCAACTCTTCAATTCAGTGAGTTTTTTTTCCTCCAATTTCAATGAATCTCTTATATCGAATATGGGGACGTGTGTCAAAAACAAGCCATCAAAGTTAAGAAGACATTATAAGTTTAAATTTTATTGTATCTATTAAAAAAATAAGGTTCAATTAGTTTTGCTGTGTGTTTCTTGTAGTTTATAGACTTAAATTTGTGGATTTATGCAACCTTATACGAGGTCTCAGACTCGAATGGAATGTGCTTTTAACTCTCCATTAATTAGAGTATTTAGATTAATTTTGTCTACCCAATGGTTGAAGTTTGGATGGGGACATGGGGGCTACGTGGCTTCGTGCATGGAGTTTTTATGTTTCTGCAGAGTTTGAAACACAGATTTATGACGCGTGGCTGTTTAAAGACTAAATTTAAGGAATTGTTTGTGAAAAGCAGAAACTTGCAGATTGTGATTGATTTTTTTTTTTTTTAAATTTTTTAAAGTTCTTGAAAAATTAGATTGGGATTCAAAATTGTATCAATATCCTTCGATAGAAAAATGTTGAACTAATAATTTGTAAAAGTTATTAAGAAATAAGTTGTATCCTTACTGTTACTGTAGTGGACCAATAGATAGAATAATAAAAGTTTTAAGCTATTAGTAAGTTAGAAGATAATGATTTCAATCCACCCACCGACAATCACTAATTAGAAATTAATGTTCTCATTATGACATCAGCTAATTGGGTTTATGCGTATTAGCCATTGAACGATATGTAGTGTGTTGTGACTTGTGACTCATCTGAGTGTGACACTTTTGATTTGATTATCTTATTGCTAAGCATGTCACTAACTATGTCCATCAACTTTGGTAAAAACAAATGCACATCAACTAAGTCCGAGTAAAACAGTGTAAAAATAATAAATCTAAACCAAACCACATTATATTGGTTAATTTGGATCAGATTGGGTTATTTATTTTGGGCTTATTTTGTTAGACGCATTGGACAATTTACTTCCAATAATATTTACATGCTTTTGAACCAGTATTTGAGTTCATACATCCAAAAGGCTCACATTGTTACTACATACAATTGTGTATGCATGGTTGGTGCATGCAATTGTGTATGCACACCTAGAGGCAAAAAACCCTAAGACCACTTTTCTTATATAAAACTTGCCGAGCCCACAATTTTCAAAGGCATTTTAGGGATTTTGTGATATGCACAACCCCCCCATACCTATATAAAAATCCTCAAGGCCATGAGGATCTATTACATTCTTCCTCTTTCTTTCAAAGTTTTAGGGGGAAAAATGTATTTTTATTAAAATCTCTCAGAAAGGTTGTTGATCTTGCTTTTATTATCTTTGTTAAGCTTTTGAGTTTTTGTTAATATGGTTTATCCTAAAGAGTTTTCAAAACCATTCTAATATTGGTCAAAGTTTTGTACTTAGTGACCCTAAAAGCTAGGTAAGTGTCCTCAGAGATAGATTCCTAATCCAGTGTATCAAGGATTTGATACCAATTGAAAATATATGGTTTAGACCCCCAAACTTCTAAGCAAGGGATTAATTGATTAACTATGACTACTTTAATTTTCTAATTAACTACAAAATTAATAATTTGTTAGATTTCACAATCACAGTAAATATCACCAAAATCTAAAAGTAGTAAAAAGAAGTAATTAAATAGCCAACACCGATTTTGTGATGAAGTGGAAAACCTTTGAAGAACTCTTTGAAGGAAAAATCATTTTGAGGGTACCCAACCCAATAGGAAATTACTATAGAAGAAATTATTACAATAATCAGAACTTATAATTACCTTTGTAACCTAAACTCTCTATGAAAGCTTTAACAAATGTCTCGTTCACCTCCCACCGCAGTGGCCCCAAAACTCTAAAATTCTTCTACAGAAACTGTGTATATCCACAAATGAACTAGTCCAAAACCACCAAAACTTTGGTACTCCAAAGAACTCTTTAGAGAGATCAATAACGAACTCACCTAACACATATTTAATTTGGCTCACAGGGTTGAAGAAACAAAATGAGTTTTTTTTTTTTTTTTGAAATTTTATTTTGTTGCTCCATCGACCCAAGAGAAGGAAACCATAGATCTACCTTGGTTTAATTTATTGAATATGATAAATATATAATTAAGTCCGAAGTTAGCAATTTGTTAGATTGCGTAACCACAATACTTATTGTTAGATTCATATTTTTATGTAATTGACATATCCTATGACAAAACGTACTTTATTTATATTTGAGTAAATTTAAGTAGGTTTAAGATGATCATTACAAGTAGTTACATTGAAGACATAAAGATTACTCAAGAACTGCTCGAAAAAAGCTGAATCTATAGGTCTCTCGATACCTCCTCGATACTTGTTGATCTATCAAAATTTATTGAAGCTCGATACTTGTCTCGATACCTCTCAATCTATCGAGCTTACAGGATTTTTGATATAGTCTGTAACATTTTAATTCTAAAAGGCTATTTGTTTATGAGTTTGTATAATCCTTATACGACCAAGAAAGTCAAGGTTTGTGTAAACCAAATTGGAATAGGAGAGCCTATTTAAAAGACCCATTAAACTCCTATTTAAATAAGGAGGTGGAGAAAGAAAACCTTGATCCTAGAAAGCTTCATAAGGTTTTTTTTCTTGAAACCCTAGCCTCCTCCTATAGAAGAAGGGTTCTTACTGCGTTTCTTGTACGTCTTTGGGTTTTGTAACCAAGCAAATTCTCTAGCACCAACATTGAAGACCTTATTGGTGTTTATATGTAAAGCTGTTACAAATCAACTACAACAATCAAAAGGTTGCTGTGGAGTTAGTCACATATTGAGATCTGTACAAAGAAGTTAGTTACAAATTAGAGGTTTGTGCATTTAAGAAAAGAAGGCTACTACAAGGTCTAGTCCAATTGGGTATTGGAGCGAAAGTTCAATTGTAGGTTGGTATTTCAGGATAGGTTAGGGTAGTTGGTAAGATT
Organism: Quercus suber; assembly: GCF_002906115.3. NCBI lineage: Eukaryota > Viridiplantae > Streptophyta > Magnoliopsida > Fagales > Fagaceae > Quercus > Quercus suber. Next base: position 89,978 of record NW_027069747.1, read on the forward strand.
CCTTATATTTGTAACCGCTTGAACGTTTATTAGTGGATTCTTGAGAGTGATAACCTCAAAATCACTCGATGAGATTTTTGCCTTGCGAGATTTTTTTCCATTTATTAACAAATCAACGTGTCAAATTTATTTTCAACTACATTTAGTATTTTTGATAATTTGTTAGTGTCTCCATGATTTGCATACAATTAAACCTAATTAATCAATTTGGGTAATTGAATTAATTAACCGGAGTCAAGCTATCTTCATTCAACACTTATCACTAAAACCTAAAAGCAATAAATAGCATATCACATATCTATATATAAAAAGTGCCAATGCACTAAAGCAATAGTGTTTTCTGCTGTAATTTGGTTTATTCAATACTTAGCACTATTTCGTTGCGATTTTTTTTTTCCTTCGAGTAATATTGTCTGGTCCATTTTTATTTTATTTTTTATATATGAGTTAACACAATAAATTGTCACAATATTTTTACAATTATTGAGGTATTAATTCCTTATAAGTCAAAATAAAATATCATGCTAGAACCAATTACAACTAAAAATAAAGGTATTGTGAAAAAAGAAGTGTTACATTCATAACATTTTTCACAACACTTTCATTATAAAAAAGTTAATGCGTAAAGTTATAGTAGTAGCTACAATTTTTTTTTTTTTTTTTGGTTCAATTTGCATTGTTCAAAGGCCATTTTTTTGTGGGTAATATCGCCCAGTCAACTCTTTATATATATATATATATATATAGAGAGTAAGACTTATATACAATACTTAAGTATTGTTTTTTAGGTTTCTCTTTTAATTGTTGTCATGTGAATTTTTTCTTATGGGAAGGAATTAGATTTTTAGTTAAGTAATCACGTAGCTGAATCTGAAGAAGGGAACTTAAGGAATAGTGCATAAAGTACTGTACCTAAGTTCTCTCTCTCTCTCTCTCTCTCTCTCTCTCTCTCTCTCTCTCTCTCTCTCTCTCTCTCTCTCTCTCTCTCTCTTATATATATATATATATATAGCTATTAGTTAACACAATAAATTGTCACAATATTTTCACAATTATTGAAATGTTAATTTCTTATAAGTCAAAATAAAATATCATATTGGAACTAATCACAACTAAAAATAAATGTATTGTTATATTGACACAACAAATTTCACAATATTTCACAATTATTGAGGTGTCAATTTTTTATAAGTCGAAATAAAATAATAAAATATGAGATTGTGACCAATCACAACTGAAAATAAATATTTTGTGAAAATATTATAACAGTTGTTGTGTGAATGTGTAAAACCTACTGTAATAGCTACAGTACTTTTTGATTTATTCAATAGGTACTGTTCATTGCTTCATTAGCCCTTTCTCTTCTTTTTGTTTTTTCCAGTCATTGGGTTTTGCTCTTTTAAAAAAAAAAAAAAATATATATATATATATATATATATTTATATGAGCTAGCATATATATTGTTATACTAACATAACAAATTTCACAATACACAATTATTGAGGTGTCAATTTTTTATAGGTTGAAATAAAATAATAAAATATGAGATTGTAATAAACTATAACTGAAAATAAATGTTTTGTGGAAATGTTGTAACTCATAATATTTTCACAATTGTTAAGATCTTAGTTTCTTATAGATCAAATAAAAATTTGCTAAATCCACAGCATTTTCACATTAATTTCACGACAAATCATAGATGGTAAGCTATTATTGATGAATAAAAAAGTGATATCAGTCATGGGTCCATTTTAAAATTAGTAACAACTTGTTATTTAAAATTTGTTATGGAAATATTATGGAGATAGCATTCTATAAAATAAATAATAATATATCAAACCGAAATTTACCACAGCTGAAAATAAAGGTATTGTAAAAATATTGTGACATTTTGTTGTGTTCCTAAACTTTTTTTTTTAGTCAAATTAAGTGAGCAAAAATTCACTGTTTCATGCACAATTTTCTTCTATTGATTTTTTTAATGCATAGTTTAAAGTGCTTGCCCCAATTAAAAATCAATAACAATTTACCATTTAGGATTAATTTGCTATGAAAATGTTGTGGATGTAGCATTATTTTAAAATAAAATTATAAAATATCATACTAGGGCCCATTATAGCTAAAATAAAGGTATTAAGAAAATATCATGACATTTATTGTGTTCCTAACTTTTGTTTTTAGCCATTTTGTTGAGTCAAAATTCATAGTTTTACGGATAGTTTTCTTGGGTTTTTTAACATATTGTTTAAACTAAAAAACATATAGTTTATAGAAAAAAGTACTTTCCCCCTTTATGTTTGGAATAGTTTTTTCCCCAACTTTAAAGTTGAATAATTTCCTCCTTTATATTTTGTACACAAGCATATAGTCCTTGTTGTCACTCTCTTAGTTAAATTTTAACAAAATCTTACGATTCTTAGAATATTTCATTGTGCAATATCTAAAATGCCTCACTAAATTTTAATGTCCTAAAAATTTTCTTTATGTATTTGAGTTTTATGTGTTAGTCATACTTAAAAAGTAAAAATGGTGATCTATGATATTTTATTTGTTACCTAGAGAACACTAATTTATTAGAGGTTTAAATCTTCTAGATTTATAATTTTGTCTTATAGAAACTTTAATGACATATGTCTTTTGTTATTTTTTTTTTCTTTTCTTTCTTAAAAAGGTGCTCATTAAAAATTAAGTAAGCTAACCATTGTAGTTAGGCTCATAAAATAAAATGATAAAGAAGGGAGTAGGAATAATAAAATATTCATTGCAAATGGTTTTAGGTATTTAATTTGATGAAGAGTTTCAATTGTAACATATGTTATCATTTATTGTGAAAATTTAAATATTGTGACAATATTTTATCAAAACTTAGTTGTTTATTGTTGGCAGATGACAACATTTGTTATCATTCTTAGTAGATTTTTTTTGTGAGTAGATATTGTCTTTAGTAATAGGTTCTAAGAAATTATTATACTAAATAGATAATCATATGTTAAATAATTATTATAAATTTAAATACATGATTTGATACTACTTAAAAAAAAAAAAATTTATCTAAAATTTTTCACTCAAGGGTTAGCATGTGCCTTGCATGTGCAACCCTTACTAGTTTGTTGATAAAGTTGAAAACATTTAAATAACTCCTCAATAGAAAATAAAAAATAAAAAGCCACTTTGTGGGTACCCAATCTTGTAGGAAATTCACTAAAGAAGAAATGAATACCTCAATTAGTACCTACAAAAACTTTTTGGCTTATCTATATGCAAGCCTAACAAATGACCCATTAATTCGCCTCCCACTATAATGGCCAAGTACTCCACAATTCTTTTATAGAAACCTCCTCCACGAACGAACTTTATGGCAACTACCAAAACTCTAATACTCCAAAGAACTCTCTAGGAGAGATCACCAAATGAACTCACTAGATATACTTATGTGGTTTTAAGGAAAACAACTTAGCTCACATATTGGCTCCTGAGGTTGAAAAAACACAAGGTTTTTTCGACTTTTACTCCCAAGGGAAGGCACTTTATAATCTACTTTGGTTTGCAACTTTCTTTTGTTTTGAAAGTTAAAAGAAAGTTGTGCATCAAGAAGTATATGATAATATAAAGGTAGAGTAATTCTAGGATCTGGACCACGTTTTTCATAATTGTCCTATGAGTGATTGGTTGCTTGTCAATTTCAAATGAACTAACTATTTTTTCTCTATTACTCTCAATCGACATATTAGAATTATTATACCACCACGTTCTCTTGGTGTGGTAGTCACTTTACAAGTATAAATATTTGTAAGGTGTGAGGGGAAGATGACCGAGGTTTAAATCTTCAGAAATGAGGTTCACACATTAGAATTATGACAAAGTTATGGGCATAAAATTGTGTGGTCCTAAATTTTTTTTCATAAAAGTAGGTTATTTGCCTCCAATTAGACTTCGTGTAGAATTAGGATTTCTTGTTCTATAATCTTGCTTAAGTGAGGGTTGAGTAAGAGTCTCATGAAGTTTTCGTCTGACTTAAATGATTGCTCGACCGAATTCTGATTCTGATCCGCTTGATCAAATATCTTCTTTCAACTCCTTACAAATAACTTTTTCTAAGTTTGTAACATTTAAAAAAAACCCTTTTAACACTTGATTTTTTCACCTGAAATTTGACTAAGACTAATTAAAATTCTGACAAGGTATATATGGTTGTGTTAGAACTGATTCTTTTCAATTGGTTGTGAATGGGTTCAACTCACGCCGCAAGTTCTTAAACAACGGCCCATATACATGGTGACACAATATATATTCCAAATTCAGTTCTTGATTTGTTTTAGAGTTTGAGTTTTCTATTTCTTTTTAATTGCGTAGTAGTGGGTCATCGGGCATATTGGATGATGGCGGGTTATTTGCATTTGTAGATGCTGAATGGGTTCTTAGGACATATTCTTCTTCAAAATTATGTTCAATATATGCAAAGCCAAAGAGGATATATCTTTTATTCTTCTCATGTCTAGTTATGATTGTAATAAAAATTATTCAAATTGGCGGTTGGCTTTGTGATTTGACAAACAAACGCCAAATATTAAATATATCTCTGCCAAGTCATTCCTATCTTTCATGGCTTTAATTGGAGTCTAATTGTCGAAATATATGTAAGAGCAAACATAAATTTTTACAAAGATATCCAGAATGCACTTGTAATTGCAATGAGTAGGCAAAGAGGATTGCATTTGGACATTTTACGGGCATATGAATTCATAATTCATTTACGAGTTTTATTTTTCAAATGGATACATTATTTTTATTATTATTATTATTATTTTTTTAACACTGAATTCAGTTTATTTTGTTCTAAGCATAGCTAAATCTCAGAATTTATGTTATGTCATTGTTCTTTGTTTTACACCTAATTTGACGAAATGGTTTTCTTAGAACAGAAAGAATGAACAAAGTCACTCTCTATGACTATGATCAGCGCAAGATGCTTCTTCTTTTTCTCTCTCTCTCATTCCTTTTTTCGTTGTTTGTGAGATTCTATCTTTGGCAGCACATCGCTGGTTTCATGCCATGATACATGAGAAAACATATTTTCCTTTTATGACATTGCACACTTAGTGTGTATTTGGGTGGAGATTAAAAAATAAAATTATTTTACTATTTAACTTATTTTTGCTTCTATTCATGAGTTCCCCTGCATTTTTTAGTACTATTCATGAGCCTCATTGTACTATTTTAATTAACTTTTACATTTATTTACAATACTTTTAGCAAAATAAGTGGTATCCAAACACACCTTTAGTATGCTTCACATCGCATATGTAAAAATTATTATGCACCTTTAGCGTAATAATCACTTTACAAGTACAAAATTCTTGTGAGTTAGAGAAAAGAGTCATGGCTCAAGTCTTTAAAAGTAAGTTTTGCATACACATGACAAAAGAAAAGAAGATGATATATATGATAGGTTGTAATTGCTACCTTCTTTGCAGCTTTATTGAAATGTATTGCTTACTAGAATAAAGTTCCTTACACAGAACAAAACTCTGGGAACAGCACAAACCACTATATAAAAGACAACATATATATATATATATATATATGTCTATTATGGATAAATCTGCTTGTATGTAGTAACATACATGCATTGATGCATGAACTGTCCTGAATTACAATTCATAGGGACCAATTATACATAATTTGGGACACAACTAGTAGATAAAGCGAAACCCAATCATTTCTTAGTAAATTCCTTCAACTTTTGCCACCAGTACTGTCATTAATCACAGGCTGCAGCTGCTTTGATTTCTCACCATCCTTTTCCAAATCCACTTTTTCTGGTTCTCCTACAACTCCCCACTTTCTGTACTTAAAGTAGATCACAAGTTGAAGGAAGCCTAAGGGACTACCAAGCAGATTTGGAGCCTGCCCAAGTTTAGAAATTCAAGTTAGAAAATCCTAGGTCTAATGTAAGTTTTATGAGCTCTAGAAGTTGTTGTTTCAACAATAAAGAAACTAGATGAGTTTAATTATGAGACAAACCGCAAGAAATAGCTCGTGGCTCACTAGTCCATAAGCCAGCCAAAATGAACTTGCTAGGAATGAGAACAAGGATAAGTAGAATGGCATGAATTCCACGCTCTTCGTAGCTATCACTTGCTTCTGCAATAGAATAAAGTTATATGCTGATAGTAACAACATATTTTGTCTAGTAATGAAAAAATTAATTAACAAAAGATATATATGAACTTAGAATAAAGTAGCATGCGTATCTGTAATATCATTTGCGGATTTGAAATATTAATAAAAAAATGTTAATTTGCTAATTTTACTAACATGAAAATAAATATAATCAGTGTCACATTAGTAATATAAGAAAAAAAATTTCTTAATTATTTTTTTGTTTGGTGTTTTAAAAAAGATAATACATCAATTTGTAAAGTTCATATAATAAAATCTGTAGCGTCATTCAAAAAGTTCCATGTTGTACACTTTGCTAGGTTGCTCCAAAGAACACTTTCATCAGATCAGATTAAGTGATACGATGACTCACCATAACCACCAGTGGAGAACCATACATTGCTGCAGCAACCAGCAGCCCTACACTCCCAGTAAATATCTTTCGATGACGGTGATCATGGAAAACAAAAGCTGAGATAACTATGGTGATGCAGATGACCACAATACCAGGTGTCAATATCATAGCTGCCTTCTTCTGCACCCCATGGTTTTCAAACATCAAGATCAATATTAATCTACACCTAAATGTATAAATGTATATGCATGTATGCACTATTTTAATATAGCAACATGGAGAACCTATATATGTTTGCCACAAAATATATACAACTTGCATGAAATTAGAAATAAGGCACCCTGTTCAACATGCATACATGCTCAACTGAATACAAATGAAGAACTTGGCTAATACCTCTCAGCATATGTATGCGTAAGAATAATGACAATAATAATGGAGTATACAACAGTACTATATATGTACATAACAAATTTTATAACATGTTGGAGGTTGCATATTTTGATTAGATAATAATTAGTGACAATGCGTACATCAATCACAACTTGATATCTTAGCAACTGAGCAAAATATTGTAAAATTTGTTGAGTTATTAAAAATTATGAATAATATAACAAGTATACAGACAGAAATTTGCTATTAGAGATGAAGTGTGGAACTTGCCTTATTTTTAGCAGGAGCGTACCAGAAATAGATGGCAATGTAGGAGAACTCAAGAAGAATCCCTATACCATTGGTGGAAACTACAGTGAAATTTTCCCACCTATTGCTTACGACTGGCAATCCATACCAAGTATAAAGGAGACAGTTAAATAGTGAAATGATGTATGGAACACATGAAAACTCCTCTGTGCTTTTCTTCTTTATGACTCTTGCAAAAGTTAATCTGGAAACATAGAGAAACCCAAAATAGAAATATATATATATATATATAAGTTAAATGTTCGATCAAGTGGTTCAAATCTATCAAGTATTGCTAATTGGAATTGAATAAGAAGAACAGCATGTCGAAAATATTACATGGGCACAGTATAAAGTAACAAAGAAGTAGCATTTCCTGCAAGCAAACAGAAGTCAAGAACGATTAGTAGGTGAACTTTTTGGTCAAAAATACTGATTAAGCTGAGAAAGCAAGAAAAGAAGAAAGTACCCATGACTCCCATTGCCAGGTGCAACTTATCTCCCATGTTTTTTTGCCTTGGAAAGACAATTCTAAGATGAAGAAATGGTCCCAACAACCAGAGTCTATAAGCAAGTACCTAAGAATGCTGTGTTAATTTTAGACACCGGGAGGGGATATATATATGGGGAGACTGGTGAACAGGGAACAATAGAATATGTTTAAGGGGTATAAACCATACAAATCACACCCAAAAAAAAAAAAAATCAAAAAATTTATTTATTAAATTGTTAAAGGGGCGCTAATCACGTCAGTTTATAAATATTTTGTAATAAAATTAACTGTACTTTCAGCATTTTTCTAGAGAAAGAGAAAAGTTTGACAAAAAATTTGATGAAAATTTTCACACCAAGTTGGTATAGCAAATTGTTAGTAATAGGTCAAAAAATAGTTATAAAAATAAGAATTAATAAAAATAAAAGGTTGCTAATTCAACTGTTATAATTTTTATTTTTATTTTTATTTTTAATTTTTTTTTGTCTATAACATTACTCTTGTAAAAATTGAAAGGAAAAAGAAATGTTGTGTACGTCATTGTAAACTCGTGGATGTCATGTGGGGCTTTTGTTTAAATTTGTTTCAATTGAAAGCTACCTGTACACTCTGGTTAGTTTTTGGCATAGAATTAGAGAAACCGCACGTTGGCAATTGCTACTTGTTTTGGTTCTCTAGTGCAAGTGTCAAGATTTCCCCTATTGACAATTATAATATTTAAGGTGTTATTTGGTAATACGTAATATGTGATACATTTGGTTTAAGGTGTTATTTGGTAATACGTAATATGTGATACATTTGGCATTAGGAGGTGCTTTCTGCTTTTTCGTTTCGAAAGCATAAGAATATTTGACAATAATTTTTTAAAATGCATTACAAAGAGAATTATTAATGCAGCTTTCATTAGAGAGTAGGACTTAATTAGCAACCCGCAGAGTCGGTGTACGGCGCAGTTTTATAGTTTTCAAACTCTACGTCATTGTAAACTCGTGGACGTAAGCAACTTGTTCTTAATGTCGGGCTTTTGTTTAAATTTGTTTCAATTGAAAGCTACCTGTAAACTCTGGTTAGTTTTTGGCATAGAATTAGTTTTTGGCATAGAATTAGAGAAACCGCACATTGGCAATTGCTACTTGTTTTGGTTCTTTGTGTCATGATTTCTACTAATTGACAGTTATAATATTTAGGGTCTGTTTGAATATAACTTATTTTGTTGAAATTAAAAATTAAAAATTGAAAATACTGTAGTAAAATAATTTTTAAATGTGTAAATAGTGCCGTAGAACTCATTTTTAATAAAAAAGTTGTAATTTATGGGACCCGTAAATAGTGCACACATTGCCAATTGCTACTTGTTTTGGTTCTGTGTGTCAAGATTTCTACTAATTGACAATTATAATATTTAGGATCTGTTTGGATAGAACTTATTTTACTGAAATTGAAAATTAAAAACTGAAAATATTGTAGTAAAATAATTTTTAAATGTGTAAATAGTACTGTAAGACCCATTTTTAATGAAAATGTTGTAATTTATGGGATCCATGAACAGTGCACAGATGCACTGTTTACTGTTGACTTAGTCAAAAAGTGCGGTTGAAGGAAAAAAAAAAAAAAGGAAAAAGAAGAAGAAAGAAAAGGCAACATTGAAAACACAGACTTGAAATAACCTCTATCCAGACACATACTTAAGGTGTTATTTTGGTAATGCGTAATATGTGATACATTTGGTTTAAGGCGTTATTTGGTAATACGTAATATGTGATACATTTGGCATTAGGAAGTGCTATTTGCTTTTTCGTTTCAAAAGCATGAGTATATTTGACAATAATTTTTTAAAATGCATTACAAAGAGAAGTATTGATGCAGCTTTCATTAGAGAGTAGGACTTATTAGCAACCCGTAGAGTCGGTGTACGGCGGTTTTTATAGTTTTCAAACCTTTGTTTTGAGAAAAGAAACAAAGAACATTTCTTAACATGTTAGCAAAATAAGAGTTTTATATTTATTGCTACAAATAAATGAAAGGTCATGCACAGTACAAACTAGCTTGTTACTTTTATTCATTTCAAATTAAGTAAATGGTTTATCTCATCAAATTTGAAGAGCTCAGCCAATATAAGTTTCCATTGGACACATCATTACATACCATTTAAAAGAAATTCCAAGAGGTGCACAATTGATATGTGAACTGCTTTTGGTATTACCCCAGGATGTCACTCATTCGAATATACCATTCGCCCTTCAATTGGGCCAAAACATATTTATTAAAAAAATAATAAAAATAATTTATGAGTACAATACTTTCTTGAAAATAATTTTAAGATCGATAGACATCCTCTTATTGGAATATAGAAAGTTGTTAATCCCAAGCACATATCAAAGACTTTCTTAGAATTACAAGAGAAGAATATTTCAATGGAATCAACATATCTGACTTTACTGTTTTTAGTGGTTTGCGTTTTTGACAAGACAAGGAAATAAAATATATTCCAATTCAGCTCCGAAAGTTTCTTGTATTGCTCATGATTTTGGAGGAATTAAATCCAATGAAAGCACATCTTTGAGAAGTCTATATTCGGAAAATATGTTTATATCCAAAAGTGAAGGTCCTTTTTACCCCACTAAATAAAACATTTTTTTTCTTAATTTAATGAAGAAAACCATCAACTATGATCCTCCTTTTGGCTGTTTTCCAATGTTTTTAGCCAGTTTTAAAATTCTAATATTCTATACCCTCCACCCAGCATTTGGTTTCTGATTCTTTATTGTCTTATGGTTTTAGTACTTGAATGGTCTTTTAACTAGACTTTGGGAATCGATTTTTATAATTTTAACATGTTTTCTCTATCATCTGTAGGTCGTGCTACTTGGATCACACCTTTGATCAGAAACCATTTTTTCCACCCCAACACCAGCAACCCACGCGGCCCCCCAAAATTATCATGCATCTCTATCATCTTGAGGTGGAGATTTTTAGACCACTTTTCTTATTACAACCTCCACATGTATGACATGCATTGTACTCAGATATTTGCACAAACCTCATATATTTGTGCAAATTTAATCTTCATTGTAACCTATCATCTGAGCTTCATTTAATCTAGTCCAAACTGGTTCACTCTACCTCCTATTTAGTTACGTACGTTTCCAACAAAATCTCACATTCTATTCAAACTCAAATTATCCTCAAGTTTCTACTTTGAGCTTAAGGAAGAATGTAAGTTAAATATAAAATTGTCCAATCATAGGCAATGCCTAAATTTGCTATATAAGTCTAATTTCAAGTTCATTGTATTTACTTATATGTATTTGAAGTGCATATCAATTCAGATTGCTCTCAGTTAATAATGGTGTTCCTGGTATCAATTTGTTGTGAGAAAAGACCTCTAAAGAGAACAAATTTGTTGTGAGAAAAGACCTCTCCCACACAAGATTGATTGTGAAATTAATATTGGTGGGGTTTGGATTCCGCGTTTCAACAAACGCGTTTTCCTCAAAAAAAAAAAAAAAAATTTTTTTTTGGCCTCATTTTTTGACTTTGGGAGACAAAAAATCTGTGCATGAACCGTGTGTGCACTGTTTACGCATTGTTCATGCATTGTTTATATAATAAAAAAATATTAAAAATGGGTCTTACGGCACTATTTACACATTTAAAAATTATTTTGCTACAGTGTTTTCAGTTTCAGTTTTCAATTTCAGCAACAATAAGTTCAATCCAAACACACCCATTATTGTCTTTAATTAGAAACATCTCACAAATAAATAATATAAATAAAGAAAACCTTATAGAAAAATAGGCACAAAAACACAAAAGAAAATACCAAAATTTTACGCGATTTAATTTGGCAATAACCTACGTCTATGAGTAGCATGAGATGAATTCACTAAATCAATGAGAGATTACAAACTCTTACATACTCAAGGGAGGACTTACAAATAACAAAGTTTCTCTAAGGCTCTCTTAAACTAATTCTATGTTCTCTCTCTATGTGGGAGAATCTTTGGGCATAAGCCACCAAACTTTAATACCTACCCTTTTTTGGACAAGGAGTACATCTCCTTAGTGCACAACAAATACATTCATTCTTAAACAAGGATAACCATTCTTGTCTAACAATAAATAAACTTACCCTTCACCTTAAAAAAAGAAAAAGAAAAGTTAAACCAAGTCGAATTAAAATTTTAAACCAATTTCTGACAGCATGGTAATATCCTCACCTTTTTTTTAGAAGGATAATTACCTTACTTAAAAAATTTAAAAGAAGGTCAGGTTATCACCTGGTTAAATTTGGATGGTGGAGTCAATAACGGCCCAATTATTGGTCTGGACAATTCATCACATGTTAATTGCTCAGATTGTGGACTATTTATCAGGTGGGCAAGACTTAGGTACAGTACTTAGGTGCTGTTCCTTACGTTTCATTTTTAAAATTTTGCGATATGGATTTTTCTTTATGGGATGAAAATGTATTTTTTAGTTAAGGAACCATATGGCAGAATCTTAAAAGAGGAACCTAAGGAATGTCGCTTAGGGTATTGAACCTAAGTTTTGTCCTTATCAGGTGGTGGTCCAAATTTATGCAAATCCCGTAACCTAGAAAACTGATTGGTTATAGAAGTAATATTCTCGATGTTTATAAGCAAATGACATGTGAGTTTGAAGAATATATTCCCAGCTAAAGAAAATACCGAGTGCATTTTGTTGGTGATATGAAGCATAGAATTACTTTTTTGTGGATGTTTGAACTTTGCAATTGATAAAACGCATATGTTTCCATGAGCTTAACTAGAAACTTGAAATTCAAAGAATTGTTGAACAATTAACATAGCCTTCAACATGGTTATATGAATATCAGAAAATTCTCGACATTTTGATGATTGGTCACAATCAACCCTAAAACAAGACAACCTGCAAGCATGATCCACCTTGTCTTTTTGGATGAGTTGTGTTTCTCATATTATTTCCAATAATTCAAAATTTTTGACAAAAGGGAAAATTCTAGGGGTGTAAATTAATTCTATATATATCAGAGGTGTCCTAGTGGTGGACGACAAGAAAAAGTGGACTTCAATGAGCCCAAATATTTTTTGACATTATACTATAGTTTCTGTTAATCTTAATGAAATAAGCACACTAAAGAAGATTATCCTATATACCACTTTTATTCATTGTGATGGCATACGTATGCATTGCTTATGGCTAGTGTTCACCCACCCCCCCAACACACACACACACAAATTTTCATTGCGAGAAAAGCTCTATAAAAGTATGTTCATGAATCTTATATAATCAAAAATTTTAAAGACTCTGTTTAGAATATTAAGTCTATAGTGTTAGGTTAACAAACCATGAGCAAATGTATCCTTAAATTAGTGACTTGTGATGTGTTTGTAGTACATTTTGAAGACTAAGACATGTTTCAAGTTCTATTAAGAAAGATTTGATAGAAAAGGATTCTCGACACACATTCTCCACACATGATTGAGACTTATTATTCATGCTCATCAACCAAGATTTAGGTTGACAGAATCCTAATTCAGCTCAATTGGCCATCATGCATCTAGTGTTTCATGGATTTCAAGCCAAGGTATAAATAAAGGAGATTTAGTGTGTGTTTGGATTGAAATGAAAAATTAAAATTATTTCTCTATTTAGCTTATTTTTGTTATTATTATATGCATTGCTTATGGCTAGTGTTCACCCACCCCCCCAACACACACACACACAAATTTTCATTGCGAGAAAAGCTCTATAAAAGTATGTTCATGAATCTTATATAATCAAAAATTTTAAAGACTCTGTTTAGAATATTAAGTCTATAGTGTTAGGTTAACAAACCATGAGCAAATGTATCCTTAAATTAGTGACTTGTGATGTGTTTGTAGTACATTTTGAAGACTAAGACATGTTTCAAGTTCTATTAAGAAAGATTTGATAGAAAAGGATTCTCGACACACATTCTCCACACATGATTGAGACTTATTATTCATGCTCATCAACCAAGATTTAGGTTGACAGAATCCTAATTCAGCTCAATTGGCCATCATGCATCTAGTGTTTCATGGATTTCAAGCCAAGGTATAAATAAAGGAGATTTAGTGTGTGTTTGGATTGAAATGAAAAATTAAAATTATTTCTCTATTTAGCTTATTTTTGTTATTATTCATGAGCTCCACTACACTTTTTGGCACAATTCATGAGTCTCACTATACTATTTCAACTAATTTTTACCTTTATCTATAGTACTTTCAGTAATAATTTTTCAAATTCAGTAAAATAAGTGGTATCCAAGTATATCCTTAAAGCACGTTTTTTGAGACTTTTAAAGAGCCATGTACTCTACACCCAGGATTAGATTTAACCAAGCTCTCTTAAAGCATCAACAGGAGTTCAAAGTGAAGATTTCTAAAGATACAACGACCCAGTTAAAGTTGCTGTATCCAACATACATTGAAGCTTCTAGAGTGAATTTTCTAGTGAGTTTTTGAAGTTGTGAACTAGTGTTCACATTTGACAGAGTCCACATATAAAAGAGTCCAATATATGACTTCTATAATGTTGGAGTATATGTGTTTCAAACTCTTAAACTATGCTTGTATCCCACATTGGTTAGAGATGAGTTATCATATATGTTTATAAACCATTGCATCACTCAAGTGATAGCTTGAAAGATAATGGGCTAAGGGTTGGAGTTAGGCTTTGGTTGGACTTAAGATTGTCTCTATCTCTCTTGGGCCTCATTCCTTCTCCCTTTCTTTTGCTTTTAGCCCATTTTGGTTCTGCCAGTTGGGCATTAAACAGCAGCTCGTCGAGGCACTTAATGTGCTACCCATTGGCATGCACAGTAACTGTTGGTGCAGTCCATCAACCCTTACATTAGTTAGCTTATAAACCCTACAACTCACACTATTCAATACTCATATTTTTTCTCATCTTCTTTAGCTGTATCTCTCTGTTTTTGCTGCACAGGAATTTCAGCTTCAATTTTTTTTTTTTAAGGAAATGAAAGGCAAGTAAGGTTGCTTCCAGTTCTTCTTGCTTGAGTGTGTAATCAACTTGAAGAAATTACTATAGTCTAATCTTGGGGGGTTGTTCGGCCAAGAGAGCCATTCACACTGAGTTCTACTTTGGGTGGCACGAATCAACCTTTAAAGACAACGCATTTTGCGTGATTCTATAGTTTGTGAGATCTTTCTAACTTTATCTATTTATTTTTGTCATTGCTAATTTTTTAGGATTTTTATTGTTGAATCAAAACTTGTGTATTTAGCCATATTTTCCAACAATTTTAAAGGTTGATATTTGTGTTTTAAAAATGAAGAAACAAGTCGTTGATTCTCTTAAGGTCATTTCGGAAATTACAAAGCTTGAGGCTTTTCATGAAAATAATTTTAAACGTTGGAAAGAAAGGGTTTTGCCCATCTTGGAATTTACCGAAATTGACCAGGTTCTTTATGAGCCTAAACTCAAAGAAGATCCTAAAAATATAGCAAAGTGAGAAAAAACAAATAAATTGTGTGTTCATATTATTAAGTATGGTTTTCTAACAAGTTGTTTAATAATTATTGTCATTTTACTTGTGCTAAAGATTTATGGGATGAACTTAATGGTCGTTATGGGTTTGAGGATGAGGGCGCTAAAAAGTTTGATAAAGCTAAATTTATGTCTTTTCAAATGGTTGAGGAAAAAAGTGTTTCTAGCAAAATTGAAGATTTTCAAAAATTAGTATCCGACCTAGCTAAAGAGGATAACGTTTTACTCGAGAGGTTTGTGGCTTATGACCTAGTGTTTAAATTGCCGGACTCTTAGAAAGAGTACAAACACCAGTATAGCCACCATAGAATCTATTTGAATCTGCAACAAACTATCATTGATATTCAAATTGAAGAAACAAATAAGATGTCAGAAAAGGTTTCTAGAGTTAAGGAATTTACTTCCAAGGCTAATGTTGTAGAGGGAGGACCCTCTAAATCTCCATAACATAATAAGAAACATGATTTCATGGGAAAAAGAAAATTTCATAATAAAAATGGCCCAAATCCTCAAATCCAAAAGAAAAAGGGTAATTGTTTTATTTGTGGCAAGTTAGGTCATTATGCGGCAACATGTAGGGCGAGGGGTAACTTCAACAACAATAAGAACAACAACAAAAGCTCTACATCAAATAAGGCAAATGTGGTGCAAACTGAAGAGATCATTGCGGCCGTGGTGTGTGAGGCACACTTGATGACAAAAGTAAAGGGATGAGTAGTTGACTCGGCTTGCACAAGACACATTGGTGCATTCAAAGAGGAGTTTATTTCCTACACTCCTATGGCGAAAGGCACCGAATGTGTCTATGTTGGGGACAATAGGTTCGTGCCGGTGAGTGGTAAAGGGAAGATACTTTTGAAGCTAACTTTCGGTAAAACTCTTTCACTCAATAATGTCCTCCATGTGCCTTACTTTCGACACAATCTCATTTCGGTACATTTGCTTGGTAAGGCCAGTATTAAAGTTTTATTTGATGGTGGCATAGTTACTTTAACTAAGAATGAAGTCTTTGTTGGTAAGGGCTATGATGATGAAGGTCTCTTTGTACTTAATGTTGATCAAGTTATCAATGAAAAAGGTTCATCTTCTAGTGCTTACTTAGTTGATTCCATTGATGTTTGGCATGGTAGACTTGGACATGTTAATCTTGGCTATATAAAGAAAATGAAAGAATGTGGAATTATTAACTCACTAAGTGAAGCTAATATGGACAAATGTGAAATTGATTCTATATATCACTTTTGATGACAAGAAATCTATAGCATGAACTATTGCAAGCATAACCAATAAACACACAATCACATGTTCTAGAACCAAGCTTTCTCCTTTTGCTAGGTAGTATGACCTTAGCCAAGCACGTCCATACTTTGAGATATTCCAAGTTAGGCTTACGCCCTTCCCAAAGTTCATAAGGAGTTTTACCGGTTTTCTTTTGAGGTACCTTATTTTGAATATGGCAAGCCGAAAGGATGGCCTCCCCTACATGTTGGAAGATACCCAGAACTAACAAGCATAGCATTTATCATCTCTTTAAGAGTTCTATTTTTCCTTTTGGCTACTCCATTAGATTCCAGTGAATAAGGTGGAGTTATCTCATGTCTTATGTCATTTTGTTTACAAAATTCCTTAAAAGGATTAGATTTATATTCACCACATCTATCGGTTCTAAGTCTTTTAATCCTTTTATTCTTTTGGTTCTCAACTTCACTTTTATACTTTATAAACATCTCCAAAGCTTCATCCTTGGTTCTTAGTAAATAAAGTTTAGTGAATCTAGAGTGGTCATCAACAAAGATCACATAAAATCCTTTACCACCTCTAGTCATGGTGTGTTTTAAGTCACCCAAGTCATATTACCAATCCAAGAAGCTAGTTTCTCTTGTTATAGATTTACAAGTTTCTTGGTGATTTTACTTTGGCACANAATTTGCTATCTTCTTATTAAAAAAAATTAAACTAAAAGAAGTAGATAACTTCTCATTTTTTCTTAAATTATTAAAGCAATAAGTTTTTTAAATTATTGGTCTTACGATATTAAGTTTCTTTCTTCTCTTTTTTAATTCAATACTTGATAGTTATAATGGGAGATGAAGACTTAAACCGTCGATAATACCGATTAAACTACAAAACTCTTGGATAATACGTTTCAAACCAATAATAGAAACAAAAAGAATGGGAGGGTCCAACATGATAAATTTCATGGTGCAATACACCACTTTGGAAATATAATTTTTGGGATAAACTTAAATTAGAATGATTGATATATTCTCCTTTTTGATTGGGCTAATGCATTGTGCACATTTTTTTGTTTTTTTTTGTTTTTTTGCTGAACGCTTTGTGCACATTTAATGGGATAGGTTTCGTGATATGTTCAGTTCCACTAACTAGCTACAGAGCCAAATCAAATTTGTCACATTGCCTTTCCAATAAATTAATTACAGCCTAATACGCACGAGCTTACTCACAGATTAATTTTCCAAACAAAAGAAAAAGACCCTAATTCAAGTGTTGCTTTCCATAGTGTGTGTGTATATATATATATATGCGCATGCGCTTCACAAAACTCTTTAGTAAAAGGCGAAAGAATATTTCGCTCTGTGCTCGCCGCACAGCTCCGTGCTTCACCAAACTCTGGATGATAAGTCTTTTTCTTTTTCTTCTTTTGGCATATATATCTTACACAGACCTAAGCCACAATTATTAGGATCATATGCACCAATATCTATCCACTTGAAAAGCAGTATCGACTTATTCATTGTGCTGGACTATTGAAAATTTTACCGTACGTACCAATGGAGCATCTTTGAGCCAGTGAACAATTCGATATTTCTTGCGCACCTTGTCTAGAATAATGGATAGCTTGTAGTTTACGATTTTTCTCAAGTTTCTGGGACGCAAAAAAAGGGAAACTTTTTTTTGATGGTGTCCGAAAAAAGAGAGCAACCTATATATATATATATATATATATTTTAGTAGTATCTCAATATTCTATGTTAGGACAAATTTATACTCCGGTTGTGCCAAGTTACAAATTTCAAGTCAAGTTAATCAACCAATTAGTTATAGAATACTTGGTCAAATCGTACACACGCCATATCGCAATAGCCAATAGTAGAAGTAAAAGAGACAAACGATATGGTGATGAAGAGATAAACCAAATGGGGAAAAACTCTTTGAGGTCTTGACCAATAACCCTAAAGAAAAAGAGGTCCACAATAATAGAATAGGAGTTTTACATGTTGGAAAATATGGCTAAATAAATAAGTTTTGATTCAACAATACAAACTCTAAAAAATTAGCAATGACAAAAATAAACAGATAGAGTTAGAAAGATCTCACAAACTATAGAATCACGCAAAATGCGTTGTCTTTAAAGGTTGATTCGTGCCACCCAGAGTAGAACTCGATGCGAATAGCTCTCTTGGCCAAACAACCCCCCAAGATTATACTATAGTATAAGTTGTAGGGTTTATAAACTAACTGATGTGAGGGCTGATGGGCTGCACCAACGGTTATTGTGCATGCCAACGGGCAACACATTAAATGCCTGACGAGCTGCTGTTTAATGCCCAACGGGCAAAACCAAAATGGGCTAAAAGCAAAAGAAAGGGAGAAGGAATTAGGCCCAAGAGAGATAGAGACAATCTTAAGTTCAACCAAAGCCCAACTCCAACCCTTAGCCCATTATCTTTCAAGCTATCACTTAAGTGGTCAATGGTTTATAAACATATATGATAACTCATCTCTAACCAATGTGGGACACAAGCATAGTTTAAGAGTTTGAAACACACACACTACAACAATCCCCCACATTTTACAAACAGTAAACTGGGAAAGGCAATAAACTCAAGAAGGCATGCATCAATATGGTACCATAAGGTTTTAACCATACTTAAGATAAAGAAGTAGAAATTACTAGACAATGGTAGAGTTAGACTCTTTTAACCAAGCTATTAGATAACCAAACTTACCACCCACATACCTTTCTTCACCAAGGTTGTTCCATAAGCGGGTTGGCGCCTTATACAAGCCATGCACCACTGGGTTTCATGAGAGCTCTAGAAACCTACCCAAGTCTCATAGGAAGCGGCACAACTTCCACTCCCACAAAGGTGGCATTCATCAAGAGTGTGTGCAGTACACCCCATTCCAACGAGTAGGGACTATGGATCCAACCTCTAACAATTTGCAACTTAGCACTATCTCCACCATAGGGATGGACTCATCACTAATCTCCTCAATCAAATAGTGGAATACATAATAACTGACAGTGCCCATATGGACCACAAATGACCTCTACTCATTTAACCCCTTGCGTGAAATCACCCATCATAGAGGTTGGGCATTGGCCATAGTGTCACAATTTGGGTATCAGTCCTATCCCCTCGATGTCTCACTCACCAGCCTTTTGCTAGTTGCTTAATCAAAAGATCGGTCAAATTCCTTTCTGACCTCACAAAGTTCAAGGACATTATCCCATTATCAATGAGTTACCTCACAATATTGTGCCTCCATCGAATATGTCGACTTTTCCCATTATAGATTTTGTTCTTAGCACATGCTATGGCAACCTGGCAATTACAATGTATACAAATAGAGGCAATAGAGTTAGTATATAATGGTATATCAATTAACAAACTCCTAAGCCATTCGGCTTCGGACCCAGCCTTTTCTATAGCTACTAAATCTAATTCCATGGTGGATCTTGCTATGCAAATCTGCTTGGATGATTTCCAAGAGACAGCCCCTCCAGCTAGTGTGAACACATGCGCACTAGTAGGCTTTACCTCATCTGTATCAGAAATCCAATTAACATCACAATATCCTTCTAATATAGCAGGATAACCACAATATAACAAACCAAAATCAAAAGTACCATTTAAATATCTTAACAATCTTGATATTGCATCCCAATGTTCAACATA
The DNA here is from genome assembly GCF_002906115.3 of Quercus suber. Taxonomy (NCBI): domain Eukaryota; kingdom Viridiplantae; phylum Streptophyta; class Magnoliopsida; order Fagales; family Fagaceae; genus Quercus; species Quercus suber. The sequence continues at coordinate 110,130 of NW_027069747.1, forward strand.
TAGAATATTGAGATACTACTAAAATATATATATATATATATATATATATAGGTAGCTCTCTTTTTTGGGACACCATCAAAAAAAAGTTTCCCTTTTATTGCGTCCCAGAAACTTGAGAAAAATCGTAAACTACAAGCTATCCATTATTCTAGACAAGGTGCGCAAGAAATATCGAATTGTTCACTGGCTCAAAGATGCTCCATTGGTACGTACGGTAAAATTTTCAATAGTCCAGCACAATGAATAAGTCGATACTGCTTTTCAAGTGGATAGATATTGGTGCATATGATCCTAATAATTGTGGCTTAGGTCTGTGTAAGATATATATGCCAAAAGAAGAAAAAGAAAAAGACTTATCATCCAGAGTTTGGTGAAGCACGGAGCTGTGCGGCGAGCACAGAGCGAAATATTCTTTCGCCTTTTACTAAAGAGTTTTGTGAAGCGCATGCGCATATATATATATATACACACACACTATGGAAAGCAACACTTGAATTAGGGTCTTTTTCTTTTGTTTGGAAAATTAATCTGTGAGTAAGCTCGTGCGTATTAGGCTGTAATTAATTTATTGGAAAGGCAATGTGACAAATTTGATTTGGCTCTGTAGCTAGTTAGTGGAACTGAACATATCACGAAACCTATCCCATTAAATGTGCACAAAGCGTTCAGCAAAAAAACAAAAAAAAACAAAAAAATGTGCACAATGCATTAGCCCAATCAAAAAGGAGAATATATCAATCATTCTAATTTAAGTTTATCCCAAAAATTATATTTCCAAAGTGGTGTATTGCACCATGAAATTTATCATGTTGGACCCTCCCATTCTTTTTGTTTCTATTATTGGTTTGAAACGTATTATCCAAGAGTTTTGTAGTTTAATCGGTATTATCGACGGTTTAAGTCTTCATCTCCCATTATAACTATCAAGTATTGAATTAAAAAAGAGAAGAAAGAAACTTAATATCGTAAGACCAATAATTTAAAAAACTTATTGCTTTAATAATTTAAGAAAAAATGAGAAGTTATCTACTTCTTTTAGTTTAATTTTTTTTAATAAGAAGATAGCAAATTTCATTAAGAAGAAGATAAAAACAATACATCTTGAATCAATGTAGACTCAATCCTATAAGAATTTTCTTCTATTCAAATTACAAAACTAGTTTATAAATTGATTTCAACAGTTTGGAGTTGTTAAGGAAATAGACATTATATGTATATATGTACATACGTACAAGGCACCTATGTACGTAAAAATGGGTGAATTCTTATCAACTTAAATGGAAAACTGCCTATCATATTTATGAAGTTTTCTTTTTTCTTTCACAAATCTACAAATAGTAAGTAGACATCATTCAAATTTATTTAGTTTGAATCAAAATATGCAAAAATGGTAAGGTTCTATTAAATTAATGAGGTTACCTTATCATTACACGGGGTAAATAAATCATGATATAATATAAAGTTTTGGTTAAGGGAAAAAAAATTTAGGATAGTGAATTTTCACTAATTAGAAACGTAGTCTAGAGAGCATTCACTAGTTTTCACTATCGCAAATTCGTCTTTGATTGATAACTTTTTTTGCTGTTGTATAACAAAATAGTATTACTAATTAAGAGAAATGTCTAAAAATTTAATTGGATTATGAAATAACTTTTTTTTAATGCTGAATTTGTTATGAAAATAACTTATCACCATAGCCTTATTTCATAAAATGTAATTGGATTAAGAAATGCCATTTCTTTTGGTTTTGCTGAATTTATTATGAAATAACTTAAGGTTATATCAACATATAGCCTTATTTCATTTTAGTACTTTTCTTTCAAAAATTTTTTTTTTGGGGATAATTACAGTAAACCCACTTGAGGTTAGGCCCGTTTTCACTTTGCCTACCCGTGGTTCAAAACTTATCACTTTGCCCACCTGAACTTCAATCCGTTACTACCCCGTTGCGCACTTCACCCTCAGACGTTAGACAAACACGTTTTTATTCCAAATTAGAACATAAAACGGATGAAACAACACTCTCTCACTCTCTTTCCCTCGCGAGCCCTAGGAAAGCGAAAATTCCTGTAACTGAGCTGGTCCTGATCGTGCTTTCGTGGGTGAGGTTTTGACTTTGGGTTGTCTTGAGGCATTGAATATTCGAAGATAGATCATCACCAGGTACGACATTTTTGCTTTATGGTTCTGAGCTGGGATTTCAAGTTTTTGATGGTAGCTTTGATTCACAGGAAGTTGTTAATTGATGTCTTCTTCGAGTGGAAATTACTCAGGTTCAAGTGGGCATATATGTACATATGAGACTTGTGTGTAGAGAACAAGTCTGACAGTGGATAATTTTGGGAGAAGGTTTCTGGGTTGTAGCCGATATAAGGTAAGTATAGTTTTTACTTAATCTAGTTGATTCACGTGAGATTGGAATGTCATGTGTTCAACTCAATTTATGAACAGGTTGGTCCCAAGTGCCTTTTCTTTAGATGGATTGATAATCCCACTTGTATGCGTGGGAATGAAGCTGCCCATTTGGTGCAACAAAAGCTGCAACTTGCACATGAAAGGGAAAGAGAAGCTACCCAGGCAGCAGCAGAAGCTATCCAGGCAGCAGCAGAAGCTACCCAAATGGCAGAAATTGCTCAAGATAGGGCAGCAAAAGCCACTGAGAGGGAGAGAAAGTTTCGAGCTTCCTCTATTCAAGCTAAGGAGATAGCAGTCAGAGCTTTAGAGCAAGAGAGAAAGTGCAGAATTGCACTAATTGTGTCATGGTGTTTTTTTATTTTAGTTATGTTGTTTTCATGTTTTGGCTTAAGTGAGAATGTTGGAATGATGAGATTGAGTCTGCCTGATGGGTTGTAATATAAGCTGTCTTTAATTGTATTGTAATAGAAGTATGAAAGAATTTTTTGAGAATGAGAACTATGTAAGGCCCCTTAATAATATATGCCTTTTTAAGATAAAGTGTTATTTCTGTTAGATGTTGTTGGTATTTTTGTTTAAAGTGAATTGGCTACTTGTGAGCTGTGAGTTGTTGGTGTTGGTGTTGGTGTTTTGTTTTATGTTGTCAACTGTGTTGGTTTGTGCATAAAGTGCATTGTGTGAAGACAATTGTGTCGAAAGTTGTTTTAAAGTGCATGACAATCTGTCAACTTGCAAGAAAAGACAACAAATGCACACATACACCTGCTATTCAACACATAAACAAACTCATATAATAATAACTCAAATAACAAACTGCAATAATCAGAATAATAATTATGAACACCTGTCATTAAGTTGGAAATTGTATATATATTTTAAGGTATTATTGACTTAGTCTTTCATTGACACCCAGTAATACAAGGCATTTGGTACAACAATCAAAACAGTTGCAGCTGCCTAATGTTTACAAAACTTACAAAAATACAAAAAGTATTTGAACGGCTATATAAAAAAGTGTTGCCATTGTCTGCCCTGCCATTGTCTACAAACTACATAAAACCCTAACACTACATAACCCTAATACATTATACATAGCAACAAAAATGGCTTGACTTGGTCTTCATTTACTGCCCCTGCCCCTGCCCCTGCCTTTCTCACCACAGCTGGCTTTTCCACCTCTTGTTCTACATTTCTGAGCCCTAGCTGCATCACCCTTTCCTCTCAAAGCAGCTTCTCCTCTGGTAGCAGGTGGTCTTGTAGGCTACAAAGTACAAGAATTCACATGTTAGCTACCAGTATCACAGTTGCAATGAATAAAACATCAAACCTACAAGTACAGTACCTGTGATGATGGTGCTCTACTGTCCCATGTTTCTGCAGGGGTGTGTGGTGCTGGCTGGCTTGAAGAGAACCAAGGAGCTCCTCTAACTATGTACCTGAAGTCTGAAGAGTACCACTGACTTGGGTTCTATGACCATGGAGCTGGTGGCCCTAACCATGGAGCTTGTGGCTGTGGAGCTAGATCTTGTGGCTGTGACCCTGCTGCCTGGTTGGATGAGGATGCGGCCATAGTGTAAGGCTGATGTGTTGGTGGAGGCTGAGCTGAGGATTGGATCTGTGATGAAGATGGGAACTGAGCTGAGGATTGGGTCTGTGATGAAGATGGGGCCTGGGATCCTTGTTTGTGTGTGGAAGGCCTTCCACTTCCCTACAACCAAATATGAACATGTTTTTACAGTGTCAGTTATTGGCATTTTGCATTTGAATAAAAAAAATTTGTAAAAACTTACAGATTTCCCTTTCTGCAATCTCTGCCTCCTCTCCCATGTTGTCTCACCAGTGACATTGGCCTTGCATCCCCTTGCATTGTGCCCTTCCTGGTGACACTTTCCACACCTTAGTGGCCTGTTTGCTCTAGACACCTTATAAGGGTTTGGCTCATCACCATCTCTCTTCCTCTTCACGGGTGGCCTGCCTAGTGGCTTATGGACAATAGGTGCAAGAGGCTTGGGTTGGCCACTTGACATCCACTCAGACTGGCCAGGCATGGGAGGTATGGGTCTCTTGTATGTCTCCACATAAGCATCCTTGTAGTAGCATGGATGGGTGTAGTCCTCTGGTTTCTCACGATTCACAAAAATTGCTGCAACTCCATGCTTGTAGGGGATTCATGTCAAGTCCCATACTCTACAACTGCATGTCCTATTTACCAAGTCCACCACATGCCTTTCCCTCTCATTGTCAACCTCATACACAAACCTCCTAGAAGGCATTGCACAGAAACTCTTAGACTCTAATTTTAACTGCTCCAACTTTTTTTGTATGCTTGGACACAACTTGCCACCATACTTTTCTATGCCAGTCTTCTTTATATACAACCTGCTCATAAGCCTAACTCTGATCCACTCCAGCATTGATAAGATGGGCTTGTCTCTGGCCTTCACAATCATAGAGTTAAAACTCTCACTCAGATTGTTTACCATACAATCTGTCAAAGCTCTTGAGGAAAAGTGGGATCTGGTCCACTGTGCAGGCTCTATATCAGCCAGGTACTTCCAAGCTTCTTCATCCAAACTCTTAAGATGGTCCATCCCCCTCTCAAATTCCCTGGCTGATGTTGTGCCAGCACACCTCCACAGAACACTCTTCAACTCCATGCCCTTGTGGTTAAGCTTGAAGTTGTTGTATATGTGCTTCACACAATACCTGTGCTCCACAGTTGGGAACAGAGTCTCCATTGCAGGTAAAAGGCCCTGCAATCAAGTAAGCATGTAAGCAAGCAAGCTAATGTCATCACATTGTAAGCATGAAAAAAGCAAGTAAGCTTGTAAAAGGCCCTGCAATCAAGTAAGTTAATGTAAACAGCTAAGGTAAGCAATACCTTTTACCTGTCACTGATGAATACTAGATTGAGCTCCTCTGGCCTGCCAATGTCATCTGCAAACTGCTCCAAAAACCACATCCAGCTATCCTTTGTCTCTTGCTCAACCACAGCCATTGCCACTGGGAATATATTGTCATTTCCATCCTTGGCAGTGGTAGACAATAATTGGCCACCAAACCTACCCTTCAAATGGCATCCATCCAACCCAACAAAGGATCTACAACCACCTAGAAAGCCAACCTTTTGAGCATTGTACCTAATGTACATCCTTTTAAAATTGGGCTGTGCATTCTCATTTTCCATCTTTGTTTGCAGAATCACCCTACTGCCTACATCTGTCCTTAATATCATTTCTGCATAATCTCTAAGTAGGCCATACTGAGACTCTTCATTCCTAGTAATCATCCCCCTAGCTGCCGTTCTTGCTCTATACACTTGACTGAGACTTAAATCAACAGAAATCTTTTACATCACATGGTGCTTAACACTTGAGACTTCCCACTTAGGATTATTACCAAAATCCTCCAAATACCTTCTTGCCACATAGGCTGATGTAACTTGCCCATTTTTAAATGTTAGGGGGTAGGTATACTCAGGATAAAATGTCTTGATCTCAAATGTGCATTCTCCACTCACCATTGAGGCATAACACCTCTATCCACAACTGTTTTTACAATGTACATAAATCTTCTTCTTCTCATTCAACTTCCACTTGACATCAATGTAATGCTGAATCACATACTCCCTCAAAGCCTTCCTAAACACCTGGGAGTTTGGGAACCTTATCCCTTTTGCCAACCTAACATTTTCCATATCAGTCCTCTCATTGAACTCCAAATTGCCACCCTGCTCATCATCAGAACTATCCACACTTGCAATATCATCCTCTAAAGCTTGTTCAGCCCACTCTTCATCTAAATCTATGTTTGCAGGAGAAACATTGCTTGGGCCAGGTGTATATGTGTTTGGCTGAGGTGTATTACTGTTTGGATGAGGTGTATCGGTGTTTGGATGATGAGGTGTATCAGTATTTGGATGAGATGTATCAGTGTTTGGATGAGGTGGAGAAGACTCACCAAAAATGTCATAGCAAAGTCTTCTCCTTCTAGACCTTCATTCAACCAATCAAACTTCTCCTCCAGACCATCACCCCCTGTAGCAGCTCCTGCACCAGCCCCTGCACCCCCTACACCAACCCCTGCACCAGCTCCTACACCAACCCTTACACCATCAGGAACTTCAACTGCAAGTGGAGCATTACCACTCTTCACATACAGTATGATGGTGTCTCTTGGCCCTCCCTCATTAGGCTTGCACAGGGCTACCACATCTTGATCATCTTGTATGAGCCTCAAGTCTTGCTCCAAGTTGCCCCCAGGACCTAAATAATGAACCCTACACAGTTCATCAATCCCCAATTCCTCACATATACCTTTTAGTTCAAAATAACTAAGCAAATCAGGATCCCTATACACTATTTCAACTTTCCCTCCAAAGTATTCTAAACTAGGGTTCCACAGAAAAGCACCCCCATAATGTACCTCCAATTTCACTTTCTCATCCATCTGCAATAACAAATTACCATTTAACACGTATACAATTAATAATTAAAGAATTGTAAACAACAAAAGATTAAATAGTTGCATGTTTCTATTTTGCTTTTGGGATGCAACACACATAGAGGGACCACATTTTCTGCTTTGCTTTGTTTTTGATTCTGTTTCACTAAACACATGCAAACACTAAAAATTTAAAGCAAATAGAAACTTGGGTCCACTCTGTGAGACATAATGACCACGACAGACAGACAAAATGCCCACAAACAAACACAAATCCAAAGAACAGGTGGTCACATTTTTCATAAGCATCAACCAACACAACCAATATTCTCATTCCATTACATGTAACACTGGCCATTGATTGAATACTAAAAACACAATAAACAACCACGAGCCCAAAGTAAAAACCCAAACAGTGACTGATTTCTTACTAGGATTTTAGTCCCTCGAACAACCCGTTGCTCTTCTGGGTTTACATTTGCAACACAATGTCAATATCAGATGAGTTACAGGAATTTTCGCTTTCCTAGGGCTCGCGAGGGAAAGAGAGTGAGAGAGTGTTGTTTGATCCGTTTTATGTTCTAATTTGGAATAAAAACGTGTTTGTCTAACGTCTGAGGGTGAGGTGGGCAACGGGGGAGTAACGGATTGAAGTTCAGGTAGGCAAAGTGATAAGTTTTGAACCACAGGTAGGGAAAGTGAAAACGAGCCTAACCTCAGGTGGGTTTACTGTAATTATCCCTTTTTTTTTTAATTACTCTCTCCTCTTTGTTGAAAACTTAAAAAACTGTGAAATGCATGTAATTAAATGCATGTGATCAGAAGAAAGGAGTGAAAAAAAGTTATCAATCATTTTGGCCAGAGCAAAATGAATAATTTTGTCACCTACTAGCTACTGTGTCACGCACTTTGTGGCATATGCAAATAACGTTGTCGATTCTGTATTGTAGCGGAAATAGCACTTGTGCAAAGTAGAGTTCGGGCAACACTTGGCGGATGTAGGTAGCTTTGGATCACACACAAGTTTGCTTAGGCTTAAGGCAATAAGCCTCTCTCTCTCTCTCTCTCTCTCTTTTATTTTTTATTTATTTATTTAAATTTTTTTTTAAGAATGCCGAAAATTTCAATAAAAAAAAGAAGAAGTTATATGGACGTCTTGGATTACATCATTGAGGTGTGGACATCCTCCACCCATTCCCAAAACCTAACATGTTTAGTAAGGTTATGGGTAGCAGAATTTCCTTGGCAATGAACATGTGAAGAACTAAGACAATAAACTTATGAGTAATTCTAGACCACATTATTTTCTATAATTATCTTATGTGGCAGTCTATGATTGCATGTTTGTCACTTTCATATGGACCTATTAATTTTCTTTTACTACTCTACGCTCGTCACATCAAATTTGTGGCATAAAAGGATGTGGTCTTAGATTTTATCTAAACAAATGAGCTCAACATAGATATATAAATAATAAATAGTTAAGGAAAATTACATGTCCAATGCTCTAGTGCACTGGGTAGGACACAATAGTACAATATAGACACATGATCAATTTTGGATACATGTTCATAATGTATCAAATCCAATTATAGTAAATCCAATTAGAGTCAAATTTTATATCATGTGCCCATCCAATTTTCTTAATTTTGGTGCAGCTATTTACTACCCAACAAAAATTGAGGAGTCCAATTTAATTTTCCTTTTTTTTTTTTTTGCCAAATGAGTTATTAAGTGAGAAAACCATAAAATCAAAATTAATAATTTTTTTTTTTAAAAATTTCTCCCGTTTATGTTTAAGGTCTTTTACAATTCCCTAAATTATCTTTGAAACTAACCATTTTTCCCCTCTATATTTGGAAAATAAGCAAATACCCATATAACTTTAGTTAAATCCAAAAAAATCTTTTCAAGAAGTTATTAGTCATACACCACGAGCAAACTGAGATCGGATAAATTAAGAAAAAGACTTTCTTAAGTGAATTTATATATATATATATATATATTTATTTATTTATACACACATACATACATATATACAGATTGATGAGTATTTTTGCAACTATCCCCATCCATTTTCACGGTGTAACTCGCATCCTATTAGGACATGTGTGTTTCACTTGTTAAGAACATATGTCATTTTTTTTATGTAATTGGCTAATCCTTTGACAAAATACACTTTACTTGTATTTGGATAAATCTAGGATATGTTTAATACTTCAAGAAACATATTGTTCAAGTCTAGTATTAAAGCCAGAAAGATTGGACCAAGAAACAAGTGAAGAAAAGTTGTTCACTAAACCTAGACGGATAGCTCAACACCTGCGGACAGATATCTCGATAGCTGCTTGACACCTCTCAACAGCTAGGCTATCTATCGGGATTTTCAACTTCTTCATATCGTAATCTTGATAGCTTCTCAACAGTTGGTGGATCGATCGAGAAAGCTTCTGTCTCCTCGATAGCTTCTTGATAGTTGTATCTGTTGAAGTTTAAAGCTCGACACCTCTCAATCGATCGAGGTTACAGGAATTCAGATTTTTATATCTGATTTTCGGCCCATGATGACATATATGTGTAGGGTTTCTTTTCTCACAACCCTAGACCTATATAAGGCTTATTTTAGAAGCTGTCACATAGGAGAATACAAGGAGAACATATGCAAAAGGTGACCGATGCCTTATTCTTTTTGAAAGAAGCTACTACGCCTTTGCGCCTTAGGGTTTTGTAACCAAGTGCTTCTTGATCTTCATTGTTGATGAAGTAAAGAACTTTGCAGCCAACATCTTCTTCAAGTTGGTGTGTTAGTCACGTACTGGGAGCCGTGCATCATTAGTTAGTCACGTACTGGGATTCGTGCATCAAAGGGTGGCGTTCATATATTGAAGAGTTCAGAGGTTCTGAAGCAGTAGAAGATTTTTGTTGTGAGTTCATTTATGGGGATTGTAGCGTCTAGGGACAAAGGTTTTGTACTAGATCTGAAACTTCTCTTTACTATAATGGATTGTTTTTCGGAAAGGTTTCCCCCTAGGTTTTTTACTGTGAAACTAGTTTGTTTCATTAGTTTTCCTGAGTCATCATATCTTGTCTTATATATTTTTCCGCTGTACATGATTTTGAAATGAGATTGATGTTTTTTTTTTTTGTTTTAATAAGTTTATTCATATAAATCTAATTAACAACTTGGATTTAAAACTTGTTAATTCTATCAACTGGGGTCTAAATTTCCCAACACATCCCAAACTTGTCCTGAATGTAGCCTAATTCGCCTTATATATAGAGTCACTAAAGTAATAAAAATGGTTTTTATTTATTTATTTCTATTTTAAAATATATTAAAATAAATAATGACTCTAAATATTTTAAAAAATTCCTAATTTTCAAATAAAGCCAAATCTTTTTGAAATAGCCTTGGGGAGATTAGAATAACATTTTCATTCATACAAAGCGTGCAGGTGGAAGATTTTGTAATCCTTAACATTTCCCCTCCAAGTAATCTGAGGTTCTTTTAAAAAAGAAAAAGAGAAAGAAAAATAATATTATTAAATAAATGCAAATAATTATTCTATAAGCAGTCCAATTCCTATGAGGGGCATCCTTCAAAACCAAAGCATCTACATTAGAAGAAAGAGAAATGTTAACAAATGCCCTAAAAACATTAGTTTAAGAATTATTTTTAAAATATTTTAAAGAAAAATGATAAAACAATTAATTTTATTAACTATTTTTTATATTTCTCATAAAAGCTGTAAGGACCCAATTTGAACTCTAGGCCCAAAAGGAGTATGGACTTAAGCCCAAATAGATCAAAATAATAAATTTGTAGATAGCGGGTTGAAGAACTGGGCTTTAGTGAATTAAGCAACGAGCTAATAGATTTTTGTGATGAAGAAAAAAGGATAATAGACGTTTACTAGAGAAAAAACATCCTCGACCAAATCCGAGAAGATTGATTCTAGTATATTGTTTTTGAGATTTGATTACAAGTTTAGTTCTAGACTGCTACAATGTTTCTTTCTTGATTTTCCGACCCCCTTTTCTTCAGGGGTCTCCCACATTATATATCTCCTCCCTGGTGATCTTGGTCCTCCATTTGTCAATCGTCTAAGCCACTACTCAAGTACCTGTCCCATCAGATACCCCTTCTAGCTCTCTGTGAGTTACGATGGCCAAGGAAACACTGTTTAGGGGTCTTCTCCTCATAAATGTGGCCAGAAAAGTAGCTACAGTGCATTTAATGCGGAGGTAACACCTTTTCCTTGGATATTTTTGGGTTTCTTTCCTTCTCGTGTGTTTATGAGACATGCTTCTGACACTAGTGCCTCTATTAAGGTCATTTTCGTCGCTGGAATACGTATCAGAGCAATGTTTGTCATGGCTGAGAAGGTATTACTCCTCAGACCGCTTTTCTACTCCTTTCTTACTCATGAGGCACTGAGTTGGAATCCCTCAACTATTTGTCTCTCCTCGAACATGCCAACGTCCTTAGATAAGGCCCAAGGCCCAATATACCATTTTGGGCCTTGTCCCTACAATAGCCCCTTAAAATTCCGGTTTTTTCCTCTCATCCGAGGAGAAAAAGTGGAGTTTTGATCTTTAAGAGATAAGACCATTTATTTCTCTGGCTTACACGTGTGGGAGTGCCATTTTTCACACTTCATAACTGCTTCTGATGCTTCGGGGTCCGCGAATCGTCATTTATTGCTCTAGGCGGTGCCTTGTTCCCTCCAACCAATGGTGAGCCGCACATCCTACGGTGGATATTTCTCCTAGAATTCTGAGCAGGATTATTCCCGCTCTTTTTCTCCCTCTATATAAAGCCTTGAGGGAACTCGTTTTCCTCTTTACTTCATAAACTTTCAAATTCTCCAAAGAATCCCAACACTCCAACTCATAAAATACTCTTAATTCCTAAGCCTCCATAGCTCTTTCCTTAAGAAATTTTCTAAGGATCATTTCTACAAGATCAGGATTATCGCACTTACTTTTGTAAGTTCTTGTCTCTCTAAACTATCTTTCCTTTCTTGGCTAATCTCCTCGGCCCTTTTAGTTGTTATTTCTTCACTCGCAAATTCCAGTCGCCCTTTTTTTTCTTTTTTTCTTTTAGAGTTGTCCAAATGGGTAGATTCGCGAGCCTAGTAAACTCCCCTGCTAAAATAGAAGCCTTTAAAGATAGGTACCACATACCCAAGGGAGTTGGCCTACAGTATTGTTCTATAGAACAAATTGTGTCAAACAAAGAGGAAAAGGAGGTGATTATCCCCATTATAGCTTTCATAGGGGGAGGGATGACTCTTCCGATGGGTAGGATAACACGGGATTACCTCCTCAACCATAGGTTATGCCCTCATCAATGTGCACCTAACATGTTTAGAATTCTAAGCTGTGTCGATGCTCTTAACGAGCATTTCGGATTAGGACTTACCTGGCATGATGTGGTCCACTTATACGAATGCCACTCACAAGCTGATAGAGGGTATTACCTTCAGTCCAGGTCGCCCATTGTCAGGCTTATCTTGTGCCTCCCCAAATCTAACAAGGGGATGAAGGACAATTACCTCATTACTTCGGGGTGTGGCATAATGGTCTCCATTGTCTGGTCCGAGAGGGAGTGCCAGGTGGGATACCTTAGAGTTAGGTTTCCTAGCATGAGACTTAGATTTTGTAGCCCTAACCATATCATTATCTCTCTATCATTTTGCTGTCTTTTGATGAAAGAATTTGATTTTCTAACAGTGTTTTGCATCTCGGCTATATTTGTAGATAAGAATCAAGTCGCTCCTCGGCTCAGCCTTACAAGCATTGCGGCTCTCAACTACTTGCTCCGGTTAGAAATTTTTATGAGCGAGGACCGACAATTGCGGACTGTCCATTTAATCCTAGATTTTGAGCCTATTTTGAAGATTTTTCAAGAGGTCAGCCACGCTATTAGAGCTGGTGATCCTCGAATAAATTGCATTGACGTGTCAAGGCCAGATTTCCTGGCCTGAGAGGACCTTCCCTCAGTCATACTACCAGCTCATCAAATCCTTCCTCCGTTTGTAATACCATTACAACAAGTGCCTTTTGGAGCAACAGCTGCAGTAGAAGAGGAAATTGCCTCCTCGCACTTGTCTTTGGAAGAAGAGATAGACCAGTTTCATTTTGAAGGGGAGGAAGGAGTACCAGAGAAGCCTGTGGAGCTCTTGGATTCCGAAACTGAGTCTGACAAACTTTCCTTTGCTTGCCCACCAAAGTTAGTTGTTACTCAGATTGATTCAAGCTCAGAGGAAGAGGAAGGAATGGATTCGAAGAAAAGACCTAGCTTGAGAGGTTTGATAGCCAACAGGAATAAAGGGGGAACCTTAAAAGACGTCCCCCAGACCTTGGCTCCTGCCAATCTTCCCCCTCCTCCTCCTCCTCCTACTAAGCTCGAATTGCCAGCCAATCCCAATTTAAAGAAAAAGAGAACAAGTCAAGACTTAAAGAAAGGTGAGGTGGCCCCTTAGAAGGGTTCCACACAATAAAAGACAACCAAGGATCCCAAGGACAAGAGGGCTTCCTCAGTGGATAGTAGGGATGAGGTTGAGGTATGCTGGCAGCAGCGCACATGGGCTCCTCAAATCGAGCTGGATGGGGTGCCCATCCCCTAGGATGCTTCTATCTGGGAGTCCCAGCGAGGGCATGCCAATCAACTAGCTCAAGCCTTAGAGCAACCCCTTCTCCTCCCTAGGGATATGGAGGCTCTACAGTGCACAAGGTAGCCTGATCTATTCATGTCACTGAAAAGAGATCTCGCCATGGTAAACTATCTTTCCCCCTTTAAATGTTAAGAATCTCTTCCTCTCATCATCATCATCGCCATTTTCATTTTCATTTCCTTTGTCATTTTTATACAGGTCACTCAGCAAGCTTATGTGGTCGAGAAATGGGTCTAAAATGCCTATAATAAAACTAAAGCTGAGAACCATTCTCAGCGCGAGGTGGAGAAGGCTCTTGGAGCCTTGAAGGAGGAGCACACGACGTTGGGTAATAAGTTGAAAGAGATGGACAATGATCGTAACAGTGCCCTGGTCGGTCTGAAGAATGCCGAAACCTAAGTCGAGGATTAGCGTAAACAGCTTTACACCACAGAGATAAACTTGGCCACCCAGAAACAGTTAGTTCTGGACCTTAGGGCCAAGTTGCAAAGGGTCAAGGATGCAGCCAAAGAGGCAGCTTGGGTGGCCAAGGAAGCTACTGATGCTGCAGTGATCGCTTCTTACAAGTGCGGGGTGGAAGAGACGGAAAAAAGGCTGGCCTAGGAGGTAGCCGAAGTGTGTAGGGACAACTGCACCGAGTCTTGGATGGAGGCACTCAACAGTGCGGGGGTCCCTGCTGACTCCAAGCTGAGGAAGGCTGAGAGTGTATTCTTCCCTAAACATATCCAAGAAGTTCCAGTTGACCTCCCTTCGACTACTGTTTTATCCCTTCCTCCTCCTAAGCCAGTCTTCAACACCCAAGACCTTGCTTAGAATGCTAAGATCTCCCCAAGAGTAGTTGGGAAGGGTAAGGAGGTCCTACCCTCGGCCAAAGATATTCCCTCTGAGGATACCCTTTCCATCAAGGATATGGTCTCCCAAGCCAAGGCAGCTGAGTCCAAGTCTGATACTAGAGATGCCAAGCTCAAGGACATTAATCCCAAGAAAGGCTCTCAACTTGCACAAAAGTAGTTGTAGGATCTTTCTTTTTCATTGTGATCGCATTGTTTTTTTTTTTTTTTTTTTTTTTATGTCCTGGGTTCTGCCACTGTATGTAATGTAACTACTTTTGACTAATGAATGGGCTTTTCTCTCAATCTCTCGTGTCTTTGCTTTTCATACTTTTGAGCTTATTGTTATTATGAATAAACTTGACCTGTTGCCACTTTAGTTTTAACAAACAATGACAACAATATCCTACGACTAGTGTAAGTAATTTGACTAAGTGCCAACAATGAATCATTTACTCTACATTTACACTGTGAGTTGCCTCTTCTGTAATGAGGGTCGAACCAAATAAAGATAAGTAATAAACTCGTACATGGATGAATAATTATGGATTTTAGCTTACCTAGGACCACCAACCCGAAGAGTTGGTTGTAACCTTTAGATCTATGTTGACGCCTAATGATTGAGTCTTAGTTTAAACACTTATAAAAGTTGTCATTTTTGTTAACCTCCCACATCATCTGGTCCGAGGACTTCAGGCATGATTGAGTTTCAGTCTAAACATTTATAAAAGTTGTCATTTGTGTTAACCTCCCCGCATCATCTGGTCCGAGGACTTCAGGCATGATTGAGTTTCAGTTTAAACACCTATAAAAGTTGTCATTTGTGTTAACCTCCCCACATCATCTGGTCCGAGGACTTTAAGCATGATTGAGTTTCAGTTTAAACACTTATAAAGATTGAATAACGAGAAATATAATGCCTTTAATAAATGTACGTATTGACAAAAGAGACTTTCATTAATAGTAATACCTCTTCAGGTTGTTTACATTCCACGGGCGTGGTATTACATGTTCATCTAAATCTTCTAGAAAATATGCTTCTATTCCAGCCACTGAGGTGATGCGATATAGTCCTTCCCAATTGGGTCCTAGCTTTCCCCATGCCGGGTTCTTTGTAGTACCCAGGACCTTTTTCAACACCAGATCGTCAGGTGCTAATGGTCTCAACTTTACATTGGCATCATAATCCTGCTTAAGTTTTTGGTAGTATGCCAATTGAACCATTGCGTTTTCCCTTTTCTCTTCAATTAGGTCTAAGCACTTCTCTAGTAGCCTATTGTTACTGCTCGGATTGAATGAGCTGGTCCTTAACGTTGGGAAGCCAGTTTCTAGAGGGATAACAGCCTCAGTTCCATAAGTCATCGAGAAGGGGGTTTCTTTGGTGGATTTGCGAGGCGTGGTTCAGTATGTCCAGAGGATGTGCGGCGGTTCTTCCACCCATTTTTTCTTTGCATCATCCAACCTCTTCTTGAGTCCATTTACTATGACCTTGTTGACAGCCTCGGCTTGTCCATTCCCTTGGGAATAAGCTGGGGTGGAATACCTATTCGTAATTCCCAACTCATAGCAATATCTTCTGAAAGATTTGCTATCAAACTGAAGGCCGTTGTCCGAGATGAGGGCATGAGGGACCAAAAACCGGGTGACAATGTTTTTCCAAACAAACTTCTTAGCGTCCACGTCCCTGATATTTGCCAGGGGCTCGATCTCCACCCACTTGGTGAAGTAGTTTGTGTTGACTAGCAAATATCTTTTGTTTCCTACTGCTTTGGAGAAAAGGCCTAGAATGTTTAAGCCCCATTGTACGAACGGCTAAGGGCTAGACAAGGGGTTAAGGACTCCTCCTAGTTGGTGTATGTTTGGCGTGAACCTTTGACATTGGTTACACTTTCTTACATATTCTTGTGCTTCCTTTTGCATATTCAGCCACCAGTGGCTTTGAGTGATGGTTCTGTGTGCCAAAGATCTACCTCCAGTGTGGTTTTTGCAAATCCCCTCATGTAACTCTTTAAGGAGTAATTTTGTTACCTCGGGGTGTATGCATAGTAGGTATAGCCTAAAAAAGGACCGTTTGTACAATTTTTGATCCTCGAACAGCCAGAACCAAGGAGCTTTTCTTTGCACTTTGTCAGCCTCAGACTTCTCTTCTGGCACGGTATCCTTTTTTAAGAACAATATAATGGGGTCTATCCAACTAGGCCCCATTCTAACTTGGTGGACACGAACCGCCTCTCTGTACATTTCGACGTGCTTGCACAAGTCTTCTGCAAGGATGACACGAGGTAAACTTTGTGCTGAAGAGGTTGCAAGTGTGGCCAGGGAATCAGTATGGGTATTTCCACTCTTAGGAATATGTAACAGATTGAAGGATTCAAAGCCTGACTGCAGGTGTCTAACCTGGTTCAAGTACCCCTGCATTCTCTCATCCCTCGCTTCAAACTCCCCTTTCACTTGGCCGATGACCAATCTAGAGTCCGAGAATATCTTTATTGCCTTTTCGCCCATTCTTCGAACCATGGCCATTCCTATCAACAGAGCCTCATACTCAGCTTCGTTATTAGTGGCTGAGAATCCCAATCTTAATGATTTCTAGATGGTGATCCTTTCGGGGGATACTAATACTAACCCCAGTCCAGAACCTTTCTGATTTGTTGCACCATCAACGTACACTTCCTAAGTTAGGGGGCCCTTTTTTAACGGGGATTCAAGAAACTCGCCTACCAGATTCGCGAGGACTTATCCCTTGATAGAGGTGCGAGGCATGTATTTGATGTTGAAATCCCTCAGGATCGTGGCCCATCTAGCAATTTTCCCTGTGTAGTCAATGCTCCAGAGTAGAGCACTGAGTGGAAGTTGAGTTAGGATAATAATCGTGTGTGCCTGAAAGTAATGAGGGAGTTTGCATGTGGCGTGTACCATCACCAGAATAGCTTTTTCCAACGGTAGATAATGGATCTCGGCCTCATGTAGTGACCTGCTCACATAATAAACTGGCATTTGTATGCCATTGTCAACTCATATCAGGACCAGGCTTACGTTATGAGGGGCCACAACAATATAAGCAAACAAAACTTCGTCAGCCTTAGTGCTGGACATGATAGGAGGCCGAGAGAGATAATCCTTAATCTGTTGGAAGGCCAAGGCACACTCCTCGGTCCATTTGAACCCCTTCCATTTATTCATCAGTAGGAAGAAAGGTCAGCATCTATCCATTGACTGAGAGATAAACCGATTCAAGGCAGCAGTCATTCCGGTTAGTTTCTGGACTTCCTTGGGATTCTGAGGTGGTCGTAAACTATTGATTGCTTCAATATGGTCGGGGTTAACTTCAATTCCCCTATGGGTTACCATGTAGCCCAAAAATTTGCCTGATCCCACACCAAAGGAACACTTGGAAGCGTTGAGGCGTAGCTTGTGTTTCCTCAGAACTTCGAATATATTTCCGAGATCTCCCAAGTGCTCGGACACTACCTTGCTTTTTACCACCATGTTGTTTATATAGACCTCAATGCTCTTGCCCAACTGCGGCTCGAACATCCTAGTTATCATCCTTTGATAGGTAGACCCCGCATTCTTCAAACAGAACGACATCACTTTGTAGTGGTAATTTCCTGTGGGTGTGACGAAAACCGTCTTCTCCTGATCACTCAGGGCTGGTGGTATTTAGTGGTACCCCTGAAAGGTGTTTAAGAAGCTCATCCGTGGATGGCCTACGGTTGCATCCACCAGCTGGTCTATCTTAGGCATAGGGAAAGGATCCTTTCGGTAAGCTCTATTCATAACTGTGAAGTCCATACACACTCACCACTTCTCACTCTTCTTCTTCACCACCACGGTATTGGCCAACTACTCAGGTTAAAATACCTCCTTGATATCCCCTGCCTGCTTTAGTTTCTTCATCTTATCTCTGACAGCATCAGAGTGTTCCCTTGATGAGCACCGAGAAAGTTGCCTCTTGGGAGTGGCGGACGGATTAACATTTAAATGATGACAAATGAAGTTTGGGTCCACCCCTGGGGCTTCGTAAGCACTCCATGCGAAGACATCTACGTTTCTTTTAAGAAACTCTACCAGCTCTTCCTTCTCTTGAGGAGGTAGCTATGCCCCAATCTGAAATAATTTCTCCAGATCGTTACCAATAATAACCTTCACCAAATCCTCACATTTCGCTTCCTCGGATGACCCATTGACGAATGACGTTGGAGCCTTTAATTGCAATAAGGCCCCTTCGACGTGGGTCGAGGACTCGGCCTCGGGCTGATGTCAAATGGTGGCCATGATGCATTGCTTAGCCATGAATTGATTTCCCAAGATCTCCTTAACCTGGCCCCTGGATGGGTACTTTACCTTCTGGTGTAGGGTCGAAGAAACGGCTCCTACGGCATGAAGCCAAGGCCTGGCCACAATGGGTGTGTAGGGTGAATAAGCGTCCACCACGATTAAGTCCTTGGGTTTTAAGTTCAACCCCTTATACAGGTCGGGGTACATTATCTCGATACCACTGCCTTAGTCCACCATCACCCTCTTCACATCATATCCTCTAATCCTGAGGGTAATTACCAAAGCATCATCGTAAGGTTGGATGGTTTCGATTTTATCCTCGTTTGAGAAGCCCAAAATCGGTTGGATTTCGCATTCTTCAAACAGAACGGCATCACTTTCTAATGGTAAGTTCTTGTGGGTGTGACGAAAACTGTCTTCACCTGATCACTCAGGGTTGGTGGTATTTAGTGGTACCCCTGAAAGGCGTCTAAGAAGCTCATCCGAGGATGGCCTACGGTTACATCCACCAGCTGGTCTATCTTATGCATAGGGAAAGGATCCTTTGGGCAAGCTCTATTCATATCTGTGAAGTCCATACACACTCACCACTTCTCACTCTTCTTCTTCACCACCACGGTATTGGCCAACCACTCAGGATAAAATACCTCCTTGATATCCCCTGCCTGCTTTAGTTTCTTCACCTCATCTCTGACAACATTAGAGTGTTCCCTTAATGAGCACCGAGAAGGTTGCCTCTTGGGAGTGGCAGACGGATTAACATGTAAATGATGACAAATGAAGTTTGGGTCCACCCCTGGGGCTTCGTAAGCACTCCACGCGAAGACATCTACGTTTCTTTTAAGAAACTCTACCAGCTCTTCCTTCTCTTGAGGAGGTAGCTGTGCCCCAATCTGAAAGAATTTCTCCAGATCGTTACCAATAACACCTTTCACAAAATCCTCACATTTCGCTTCCTCGGATGACCCATTGACGAATGACGCTGGAGCCTTTAATTGCTATAAGACCCCTTCGGCGCAGGCCGAGGACTCGGCCTCGGGCTGATGTCGAATGGCGGCCATGATACATTGCTTAGCCACGAATTGATTTCCCAGGATCTCCTTAACCTGGCCCCTGGATGGGTACTTTACCTTCTGGTGCAGAGTCGAAGAAACGTCTCCTACAGCATGAAGCCAAGGCCTGGCCACAATGGGTGTGTAGGGTGAATAAGCCACAGACATTGTAGGGTGAATAAACCCTACGGTTGGATTTCTAGTCTAGCCTTCTTTGGCTTTCGATTAGCGCCCTCGGCAAGTAGCCAAGCCACAGACATAGCTTTGGAAGGGCGAGACCCAGTTCTCCCTGGAGCCGCGAAGATGATATTTATCATTCCCAAGGGAGGCCTCAAAGAATCATCTCTCTGGGATTCTGAGTTTGCCTGGCCCTCCTGACCATTGGAGCGGTGCAAGAGTTGCTTTAACTTTCCTTCATGGACGAGCTGGTCCAAGTGGTCCCACAAACTTTTGCAATCTTCTGTGGTGTGACCATGGTTTTGATGATATTGGCAATAGAGGTTGTGATTGCATCTTTTGGGGTTTCCCGTAATTTTATTTGGCTATTTAAAGAATGACTCATTTCTAATCTTCTTTAGAACTTGATGCACTGGCTCTCGGAATACAGCATTGACCGCCTAAGGATTAGCAGATCCTAACTGCCTGGCAGAGTCCCTCCTTGGCCAGTTGTTATTGTATCGGTTCGACCTGAAATCCCTCCTCTCTTGAGGGATAATCTTCTCTTTTCCTTTACCTTGCTACTGGTCTTCCTCGACTCTTTTATACTTATCAATTCGGTCCATGAGCTGGTGTACACTAGTGACATGTTTGTGAGTATGAGATTTCCTCCTACTGTGCTCGGCCGGAAGGCCAAGCTTGAAGGTACTGATGGCCACATCATCAAAGTCACCATCTATTTCATTGAACATCTAATAGTATCTATTCGAATACGCTTTTAGAGTCTCTCCCTCTCGCATGTTTAAGGACAGTAAGGAGGCCAAGGGCCGAGAAGCCCTGCTGCAGGTGACAAAGTGGGAACAAAACACCTGGGTGAGCTCCTTAAAGGAACTTATGGAATCTGCCTTCAGGCTATCAAATCACCTCATAGCAACAGGTCCCAGACTGGATGGGAAAACCTTGCACATCAAGGCTTTGTCTCTGGAATGGACAACCATTTTTTGATTGAAGTGGCTCACATGCTCCACGGGGTCTGTTTTATCGTTGTACATGGTGAAAGTAGGCTGAGTGAATCATCGAGGAAGTCTAGCCCCCTTGATTTTGCACGTGAAGGGTGGCTTGGAGATCTGGTCCAAGGCCCTGCTTACAGTATCGTTTCCTATGCCTTTGTGAGGCGGGCTTCTGACCCTACGTTCACAATGGTGTTTCTCTTCGTAGGAGAAAGACTCGTTGGGCGGGGTTCAAGATCTTCGCCTGTAACTGACATCCCTTTCGTCATCAGAAGAAACGTCAAAGTTAGAGGGAGTTTGCCTTCACCGTGCATGGCGTAGTTCCCTCTTTAGTCGGTTAATTTCCAACTGCATGGCCTTGTTACTCTTTGCGAGGGAGACATGGCTTCCTTCTTAAGGTTGACTCCTGTCAGTATGTGTGCTATGCATGCTTCCTTCGCGATCACCTCTCCGTTCGAGGTTGACAAAGGGGTCGCTATGCTTGGATCCCAAGGACTCTGCTTGGTGTGGACCTGAGCCTACCATAGTTAACCACTGCACTCACTATCGCACAAGCTCGTCCCACAGACGGCACCAATTGTAAGGACCCAATTTGAACTCTAGGCCTAAAAGGAGTATGGACTTAAGCCTAAATAGCCCAAAGCAATAAATTTGTAGAGAGCGGGTTGAAGAACTGGGCTTTAGTGAATTAGGCAACAAGCTAATAGATTTTTGTGATGAAGAAAAAAGGATAATAGACGTTTACTAGAGAAAAAATGTCCTTGGCCAAATCTGAGAAGACTGATTCTAGTATATTGCTTTTGAGATTTGATTACAAGTTTGGTTCTAGACTACTATAGTGTTTCTCTCTTGATTTTCCGATCCTTTTTCTTCAGGGGTCTCCCACATTATATATCTCCTCCCTGGTGATCTTAACCCTTTATTTGTCAATTGTCTAAGCCACTACTCTAGTACTCGTCCCATCAGACACCTCTTTTGGCTCTCTATGAGTTGTGATGGCTAAGGAAACACTGTTCAGGGGTCTTCTCTACATAAATGCGGCCAGAAAAATAGTTGCAGTGCATTTAATGCGGGGGTAGCACCTTTTCCTTGGATATTTTTGGGTTTCTTTCCTTCTTGTGTGTTTATGAGACATGCTTCTGACACTGGTGCCTCTATTGAGGTCATTTTCGTCGCTAGAATATCTATTGGAGCAATGTTTGTCATGGCCGAGGAGGTATTACTCCTCAGACTGCAATGTTTGTCATGGCCGAGGAGGTATTACTCCTAGGATTGCTTTTTTACTCATTTCTTACTCATGAGGCACTGAGCTGGAATCCCTCAACTATTTGTCTCTCCTCGGATGTGCCAACGTCCTCGAATAAGGCTCAAGGCCCAATATACCGTTTTGGGCCTTGCCCCTACAAAAGCTTTATTAAAACATTTTTAATATGATTTTTTAACAGTTATTCTAAAAGCATCCATTAACATAGCCCAAGTCACCCTTAGCTAGTTAATTAGCAGCCATGTGTGTCTCTTTTTTAAACCATTATAACCACGTCTTTGCATGGGAGTTTTGACTCACCAAACCTTTCATATCACTAATTAAATGGCAGAACTTCCGAGTTGATTGGTGAGCAGTAACCATCACGCTGTCTATCATCGATTTAGCATCCCTTTCATTTGTAGCAAATCTGGTGCCTTCATATATGGAGCAAACACTAATGCTCATCTCAATGCAAGAGCCTTAGCAATAGCTCATAGCTGTAGAACAAGTAGAAGAGCATTGCACTCAAAGCCTTTTGAGCTGGAATCTGCTATTTCTTGCTATAACTGCTGTGAATAGCTGTTTCTCTCCCCCAAGCTGCATCGAAGTTAACTAATTTGTGCTATTAGCTAGGGATAACTCATGTGTAATATTTTGGAATAGATCATGCGCCTTTAAAAAAGAGTGAGACGAAAAGTGTCCTGAAGACTTGGGAAATTTCAATCTAGTTATTGGGAAATGCTAACAAATGCCCTTAGGGTAATGGTTAACGTACAATCCATTTAAAGAAAGTTTATATGGGAAAAGAAAAAAAAAAAGCAATTAATGTTTCGATAGTTTTTTCCATTTCCCATAAAAGTAGTGTCAAAACTTTTATAAAATAGATTGTTAACCATTACCCTAAGGGCACTCGTTAGTATGACCATTTTAGGATTTTGTTATATATATATATATATATATATTGCTTCCCTATATATAGGGAAGCACTGTTCATTTCTTAAACCATTATTTTATATCATTTTCTGTGTTTTTTGGTAACTAAAATAAGGGTCAGACTTGGGTTCAGTTTCTAGTGGCATTGGACCCATTGAGATGGTGATATGTGTCCATTTTTGGATACATGTCATCATCTGATCGGGTCCAGTGCATTGGATGCACTGGACCTAAGCTAAGTTCCTAAATGTGCCACTTGTGACTCTTCTTTTGGAATGCACTGAACCTAAACTAAGTTCCTAAATGTGTCACTTGTGACTCTTCTTTTGGCCAACAATGAAGCTATTTATGTGGCCATAGCAGTCATCCTAGCTCCTTTTATTGTCTCTCGCTGACTCTTCTTGCGTTTTCTTCCATGTCAAGTATGGTCTTTTGTCCATCCAATCCGATCTAACTTGGCCATATTATTTTTCCCTAATGATATTGTATTCCAAACTTAATTAATGTGTCATCGAATTTTTACTTTGAGTTTAAGAAAAGGTGTTAAAGATTTCGAGGTCCAATTAATATGGGAAATAATGTCTGTTTTTTAAAACAATGAATTTGGATTATGGAAGAATTGATTTAGGTCTTAACTTTCGCTAACAGAACTTATGGAAGAAATAGCAAGTGTGAAATAGGCAAACCCCACTTTAAGGAGGACTGGACCATATATAAACAACATTGGCAATTGCTCACCAATATATATATATATATATATATATTCTTGCCATATATATATGACATTGCATATGACAATGATCAAGATGTGAAAGTTTTTGTCCCTAAATAATTCTCATTTTTTGTGTAAAGTTGAATTTATTCAACTATGTGTTGGCTTTATTTCATGTCAAATTTGCTTGTAATTTAGCATTTAAAAACCCTGTATTTAGGTGGGAATAATGTAAGGGTTGTGTGTGAGAGAGTGTGAAAATTTGATCGGGAGTGTGCAACAAGAAGTGACTCATGACTGACTCGCGAGTGGTGACTTGCCAAAATGTAGCACACGTGTGAAGCATGTAGGAAGTTGAAGGGTCAGGATAGCTGGATCACTATAGGAAAAAAAGTACAGTCTGGCCAGTCTTGTAATTGGCAATTAGAACTCGCGACTCATCCCAGTCGCGAAGTGAATCGCCAGTGCACCTGTTTTGCTGAAAACTAACTTTTCACATTCCATCTCATACCCTACTATAAATACCCATATACCCAGGAAATGTAAAGAGCTTCCAGAGATACTTTTGAGAGAGAAACCCTAGAGAAAAACAAGATTGATTCATCCACAATCTTATACATTTGATTCTCCAAATTACTCTACTCTCACTCTCTCCATTGTCATACCCATGAGAGGATTATAAACCAAATCCTTACCTCGCCCAATTCATAGTAGTGAGAAGGTTCTTGGTGTTTGGGAAGCAGTTCAAGAGAGAACTAATTCATATTGGTTGATGCAATGGGTTAATTGTGGGATTCGGTAAGTTAGAGAAGACACGGTTTGGCATAACCTTGTTTGAGCAAGAAGCTTGAAAGGCTTAGGTGCATCGGGTAAATTAGGATTACAGGGCCTATTGCTATTCATGTATTCCAATTGATTTTCTAGTGGATCATTTGCCACTTAGAGGGTGGTGGAGAGGTTTTTCGCTGAGTTTTTCGGTTTCTTCTTCGATAACATGTCTCGGTGTTATCTTGTGTTTGCATCACTCTATCCCTTAATCTTTGCTTTTAATTACTGCTGAGTTGTGATTCAAATAGGGCTTAGAGTAGTTTGATAATTTGGGTATCGCTTATATTTCATATTTTGCACATATATTGTTTGAATATAAGCTTGTATTGGATAATTTGTTTTTTGGGGGTCTAAACATTCACAAGTGTTTTATACACAAAGTGAGTTTTCATTTTGTTTGTTTCTCTGTTTTTTTCCTCTTATGCTGCTTCGCTTCTTCTTTTGCTGAAATGTGTACTATAGCTTTAGCCATCAGCCATGTGCTCTTTCATAATCTTTGCGTTGTTTTAGTTATTTGCAGTAAATAAATAAACGGAGGACTATTTGAAAAAGAAGAGAAAAAAGTGGGGGACCGGAGGGGAGGTGTCTCACTCATGTCAGATCATCGGATCCCTTACCGTTTTGTTACTTTCTTTGTTTATTTGCTCCCATTCATAGCATGCCGGCGGTATGATATATAATAGGTCTACAGTTTTCAATGTAACAATATTATGAGGATAATGGTATTTGCATATAATATTTTGTGCACAAAAAAGGATTAACTCACCTTTACAATTGATGTTATTATGATAATATTCTTAGATGTGATCGCATCATTATAAGAATAAATTTTGTGCACAATTTTCGTGGATGAGTTATGTGCATGGATCATGTTCTTTATATCAAAATAGAACCTATCTTTTTCCCCCCTTAATAAATAGGCAATACCTTTCATTTTCAGATAAATTATTTCTTGAATACCCCTGATTTAGTTTAATCATATACATAATAATATTTTCTAAATCTTATCTATATAATATTTGAATCCTTTTGTTTTTCTGAGTATACAAATTATTACTTGTGAAAGATAATATCTAACATCCTAAGTTTATATTTAGGCCCCAATTACCAATTTTACGGCCAAAACACTTTTAAGCTTAATCTAACAATTAATGTCAAATATAAGTGATTAAGCAAATTTCATTGTATGCATATTCAAATAGCAATTAATGAATATAAAGCAATAAAAAGTGTGGAATAATAAATGAGCAAATCACACGAAAACACCAAAATGTGTTTTCAAAGAGGAAACTGGAGCTTCTGGCTAAAAATCTCTTTGTGGCACCATCACTAAATCTCCACTAGTGAATAGTTGTAGTACATGATTGAATAAAGATCCTTCAAGCCTAAACCTTTCTTAATACTTGTGCCTTCTAAGTTCCAATTAGCAATCGACTTCTCGAATTCTTTTCTTTACCATGCATCATAGTCCATGTGTTGTGTGGCCAATAGCAAACCACCAAGACTTCTTGGATTTGTGGTGTTGCTACTCGATCCAGTGTTTCCCAGCACCAATAACTTAAGGTATATCACTCAAAGGAGTGTTTGGGAAATCACCTCTCAAGATATGAACATGGTGAGAGGGAAAGAGAAAGAAAAACTATGGATTCTCTCAAGGAATGAATGAGTTTTCTCCCTCAAAGGCATGAGCACAGTAAGCTCTCACATAATTCACAATCTACTCTTTTAGGTTTTCTCACATTGTTCTTGCTAATTGGAATATGTTAGGGTTGGTACAAAATGAGGCGGGTTAGGATAAGACTAAGAAGCTAAAATTCTATCCTCTAGCAAGTCGCGAATGTGACTAGGTCACAAGTAGGTCATGGCAAGATAATAATAATAATAAAAACTCTTACTTTTACGATATGTGTGCAATTCATGAACAACTCTCATAAACACTTATATTTGTGAAGTGACCATCATGCCAAGGTGTGCGTTGGTTACTTTATAACTTGAATACCTTTAAATTTGATCATATAATAATAGTTTTTTGAAAGCTTATCTAGCTGATATCTATATCTTTTTTATTCTATTCTACATATTTTAGAAGGTTTAGTTTCATCCCTCCGTCTCTTTATCAACTACAATCCTACAAGGCAAGCCTACAAGTCAACACGCCGCAATTATACTTGTGAAGTGACTATTATGTCATAGTGTGCATTGGTTACTTTATGGCTTGAATACCATTAAATTTGATCATATAATAATAGTTTACTAAAAAAAAATAATAATAATAATAGATTTTTTCAAAGCTTATCCAGCTGATATTTGTATCCTTTAATTTATTCTACTCTGCATATTTTAGAAGGTTTGGTTTCATCCCTCCACCTCAATATCAACTACAATTCTACAAGGCAAGCCTACAAGCCAACACGCCCAGACATCTTCTGAATTATTCCCCTTCTTTTGTACTTTTAGACACGTATACTTTATTCTGTATCATATCTTTTACTTCCTCTAGGCAATTTACTAGATTTCTTTCATTCTCTCAACCCTTATTCTTTTCCATTCAAACTCTCTTCCTCACTCTTAATAGAAACCATGGTCCAAGGTCCCCAGAAACAAGCTAAAATCACCACTTTTGAATCTGAAGGTCAGTGTCCCAACTCTTCCTTTTTCCAATTCTTATGCATTTTATATACGTTTTCTATAATGGGACGTTTTTTTTTTTTTTTTTTTTGGGATCTTTTCAATTAAACCATTTAAACCTTAATTGTTTTGTTTATTTGTGGCAGAGGTTAGTAGTATTAAATGGGAGTTTATAAGCATGACTGAACAAGAAGAAGATCTTGTCTATAGAATGTATAGACTTGTTGGACAGAGGTAAGTTCACCACAAAACTATCATTAGAGCCATTTCAAAGTTCTTGTTATTTTTCATATCAAAATCCTAGTGGTTACAGCAATAAGTTTTATATTCTTAACAATTGCTAAGCTAGTATATAGCTATTTTAAGATGTTTTTACTTCTAGTTTTTTTAACTTATTAATTTGTTCATATATAGTTTTGAAAATATTGCTTTTTCCTAAGTACAAATTGTACTTTTATCAATTTCCTTTTTTTTTTTTTTTTTTTTTTTTGGTGTGTGTGGCTGAATTAACATCATTAGTAATATTGATGTACAGAAGTACAAGGATAATGCCCAGGTTCATCTCCATATGAAGACATAAAAGCTTTCTATTTTGGGCCTAACTGGGTTAGTGATAATAAGCACTATGTCTGTCATATCTCTTTCACACTGTATGGCATTTAAATTGGGAATACTTCTAGTGCCACACCCAAAACCACAACTTTGCCCAATTTTTTTTTTAAATTGGGGAGATATGGTTCGCCGTTAATCATTGAATTGGGTTCCATAATATACAAACTCTTCTTTTTTGGGCTAAACCAATAACGGTAATAGACAACTCGCAGACAGAAAATTGAGAGGCTAGTGAATTTTGACATATTAGTAAAAACATCTTTTTTTATTGTCTTCTTTCTAAAAATCTTCATTGAAAAAAAACTATAGTGTCTTTAACCATAGACCAAGAGGCAAGATCCATTCCATGCATGGCCAATAATTTTTTCTTATTCAATTTAATACTGTATTACATGGGCATGAGTCAGTCTATATATAAAAGAAGTGTTTTGTACTGAGTAGAAGTAACATGCTAACATGTGATTTTTGACTACTAAATGTGGAACACCCAAGAAGGCTTAGTAGCTGCTTCTGCAGCACAGAATTTTCCAATGACATATAAAACCAATGCCTAAAATTTATTGTTATTGCTATTTTTGTGAGTCTTTTGGTGCAAAAATAAAAATTAATTATAGGTTGTTCTCTAAATGTATATAGTTACTTTGTCCTTCTTCTTTGCAGCGTTTAATTTACAAATCTCAGCGCTGCTTATTGTGGTTGGTATTCTTAGCATATTGGTTTTGTTTTAGTCAACTCTAACGAGAAAATAAGAAACCAAAGATCCAAAACTACTTGTTTTAAGGGAATTATTATTATTTTTACACCAAAATTGTCCATTTTCGCAATATATATATATATATATATTAATTCTATCACATGGGAATGAGAGAGGGCACACCCTTTTGTTTAATCAACTCAATTTTGATCATTGTCAATCGTATATAAGACATGAATGCTCAAAATCTAGGACATGTTCCTGCAATAAAAAAGGGGAATACCAAGAGAATCAAATAACACACCGTGTATATGTTTCAGATATCATTCGCACACCAAGGAGACTATATTGAATACACAGTTCAACCTACATTAATAGTTCCCATCTTCAATTCAACCTAGCCTAGACTAAGAAAACTTCTTATAGACATGATGGAGGAGATGCCTAAGTGGTGGCTTTACCTGCTCTTATAATATGTACCTAGCTCGTGTATATATATACTGGTTGAG